>NW_008355797.1:459441-469031 GCF_000622305.1 Nannospalax galili
AAATATATATATACAGTGAAGTTTAAGGGAGGAAATTAGGGGTAAGAAATCAAAGACCAAAGGATTTGCCAACATGGGGTCAACTTTGGTAGAATAATGAAGGTTTCCATTAGCTCTGTTCTTTTTTTTTTGGAAAAGCCTAACAAGTTTATTGAGTTCGCTAACATAGAGTGGGGGTTTATTTACAGAAGAGTGGGTGCCCCCCCATTTCTGGCTGTGCTGGAAAGTCCACACTCAAATATAGATCCTGTGACTTTCCGACAGCCCCACAAAATGGCAAGAGAGGTGCCTCATGGCATTCTCAGCCCCTCCCCCACATGCACCTAAGGCTGACTGTGTGGGAGGGGTAACTGACTCCTTGACAAGCATGGGCTAGCTTGCCAACTTAGTGGTCAGAGGACAATTCAGTTAACACTCCACCCCTTCTGCTGGCTCTTACATTCTTTCCACCAACCTTCCGACAGCCCCACAAAATGGCAAGAGAGGTGCCTCATGGCATTCTCAGCCCCTCCCCCACATGCACCTAAGGCTGACTGTGTGGGAGGGGTAACTGACTCCTTGACAAGCATGGGCTAGCTTGCCAACTTAGTGGTCAGAGGACAATTCAGTTAACACTCCACCCCTTCTGCTGGCTCTTACATTCTTTCCACCAACCTCTTCCCCCAAAGTCCCTGAGCCTTGGAGGGGGCGATAGGTGTGGGATGATCTTCCTCCCATTGTGGCAAGGCACTGAATTTTCAGGTCTCTACATCATCTGTTTTCCATGGGCTGTTGGCCCATTTCAGAGGGATTCCATTGATTATAAAAACACAAACAGCAAGAAGCAAGAACATCCAAACAGTGGCTGCTATAATAACTTAATCTATGGGTGTGAACAAAAATGCTTGGATGGTACTTTAGCAGGTGCATCAAATCCATCTAATAAAACAATTGCAGTGGCTTCCTACTGGGGTCTATATCCTCCCCTGCCACAGGGGGTTGGTCTGGTCTACAGTACCAGATGTGTGTTCCACTCCTAGGAATGGGCATTATATCCAATCAAAAAGTTGTTGGTTGTATGTACGCTAAATGTGCCACTATTGCACCAGCTGAAACATCTGGTTTGGCATGTTGATAGGGCAGCACTCGGGGTCCATCATTGAGCAGAATTATAGGAGATAGTTCTCCCCCAGCCATCTGCATGTCACCTTCTGGCATTATGAAAGCAACCCAACTCCAGTGGCAGGGAGTTTCCAGCTTAGTCCACCAAGCTTGATTTCTCCCTCTTCCATGCTCATATCATGTGGTGTCTTCAACAATAGGGTTTTACCGTCCACTTCTGATGTACAACCAACATTATTGGCAATAGCCTTTATTGTTTTGGGGACCTCTAAGGCCCCTCTGGCCAACAGCTCATAGTGGGGCAACCCACCTCTGGCACTGAGATTTTCATTTAATAATCATATGGCTCCTGGTAGGGCTTTTCTCCATCCCTGAGAGCCAAAATAAAACCCTTTCTCTTTATAAGTTGATTATCTCAGGCATTTTATTACAGCAACAGAAAATTTACTAAAATGATTTCTTAGAAGAGAGTCACTAAGCCAGGCCTCAAGGGAAGGGAAAGTAAACTCATTATTTGATGGGAAAAAAAATCAAAAGAATTTGTGAACATATGTGAAAACTACCACATCTTTATCAAGTGTTAGGGCATTTTGTTTTGATTTAGTATAGTAGTTTTCCTTATCTGAGGCAGTTGTGTTCTAAGATCCCTAGTGGAAGCCTGAAACTATGGACATTGTCAAACCATATATATGATGCTTTTTCCTGTAATACATAAACTTTACCTATATAGATTTTACTTAATAAATTTTCACAGTAAGAGATTAACAATAATTATTGAGAGTGAATGGTTATAGCAATTACTATAATAAAAATTATTTTTAAAATATAAATATAAAATTATTTTAAAATTATTTTAACTCAGTCAGTAAGTTGCTTACAAGCACACAGACCTGAGTTTGATCCCTAGAACCCCTTAAAAAAAGCCTGGTGTGGTGACACAGTCTTGTAATCCCAAAGCTGGGGAGGTTGAGACCATTAGAGCCCTGGGGTTTGTTTGCCAGATAACCTAGACTACTTGACAAGTTCCAGTCCAGAAACACTGTCTCCAAAATGAAGGGGAGTTGGCAGATGGCTCCACAGGTGGAGGCACTTGCCACTGATCTAATCTAAATCCAATCCCTGGGTCCCACGTGGAGAGCCAGCTCCCACAAGTTGTCCTCTGAATTCCACTTGCTCTTCATGGCATGCACATACCCTTGCACATACATGCACATGCATACACACACTAAATAAACATAAAATAATTTTGAGACAGGGTCTTACTCTATAGCCTTGGTTGGCCTATGAAGCAGGCTGGCCTCAAACTCACATTCACTTGCCTTCGCTTCCTGAATGCCAGTATTAAAGGTGTGCACCACCAAGCCCAGCTTAAAAAAAATTTTTTGGAAGGTGAACAGTGCCAGAGGTGCCAAAGGATCTATACTCTAGGTTGTCCTCTGTACTCCATAAGCATTTTTTTTCTGGATATGTTTGTTTGTTTGAGATAGAATCTCAAGTAGCCCATGCTGGTCTTGAACTGATCTTTCTGTCTCTGTCACCCAAGTATGTGCCCCATGCCCAGCTCTCATTTGGGTGTTTTGTTTTTTTTTTCTGTTTCTTTAATATTTATTTTACTTCTTATTTGTGTGTGTGTGTGTGTGTGTGTGTGTGTGTGTGTGTGTGTGTATGTGTGTGTGTGCTCATGGAGGCCAGAAGAGAACATTGGATCTCCTGGAGCTGGAGTTACAGGCAGTTGTAAGCTGTCAGATGGTTCTGGGAACTGAGCTAGGAGCCTTCCTCTACAAGAGCTTCAAGTGCTCTTTACCACCGAAATTCCTTATCGTGGAATTTAAATTTTGATGTTTCAGACTGCAGTTGGCCACAGTAACTGAAATTTTAGAGAATAAAGCACAGATAGAGAGAAATGATGATGTGTCTTTTAATTCCCAAGAGCCGCCTCCCCGGTTTCCCTTTTTATGTTCTGTTCTCTTTTCTTCGTGGCAACTATGCTTTACCTTGAAAAGTTATTCCCATTTCCTGCATTAGCTCTGCTTCCTTTGGTCCGTTTTTCTGTTTATTTTGGCTGCTGTTTTTATCACTCATTAGCCGTCTTCAAATAACTGACAATCCGTAGCTCTCCCTTCCTATTTAAGAATAAGGACTGGGCGGGGCGTGGTGGCCACGCCTTTAATCCCAGCACTTGGGAGGCAGAGGCAGGCGGATCTCTGTGAGTTCAAGGCCAACCTGGTCTACATAGTGAGTTCCAGGACAGCTGGGGCTACAGGACAGCTGGGGCTACAGGGAGACCCTGTCTCAAAAAGACCAAAAAAAAAAAAAATAGAATAAGGACTGGAAGCCTGGTGTGGTGCTTTAATCCCAGCACTCGGGAGGCAGAGGCAGGCAGATCTCTTTGAGTTCAAGCCCAGCCTGGTCTACATTGTGAGTTCCAGGCTAGCTGGAGCTACAGGGAGACCATGTGTCAAACAAACAAATAAAGAATCTCACTTTGAGAAATGACTTTTCATTTAACTATCAGCTTTTCAGGCCTGTGCTGTGTGCCAGCCCTGGATGACTACTGCCCAGTATCAGCACCTCCCATATTCAGTTCCCCTGGAGAAATCATTTGTTTATTAATTAAGGCATGGTGTTTTACTTTGTGCTGAGTGTTCTGTAGATAGTTTCAGTTCCTGTTCTCAGGGCTGTTTTATACCCTTGCCTTCTGTGGTAGCTACTATACTGAGTTTGAAGCCTTTTGGATGGCCTAACTCGAATCTAGATGATTTTTCCACTACAGCATCTTAGGTAAAATTAGCTCCCAGTGGTTAAGAGCACTGGCTGCTCTTGCAGAGGACCCGGGTTCAATTCCCAGCAGCCACGTAGTGCCGCTAACAACCATCTATAACTCCAGTTCCAGGAATCTGCCACCCTCTTCTGACCTCCAAGAGCATTGCACCACATGAGTGCACTTACAACACATGCAGGCAATACACTCGTACACATAAAATAAAATAACTAATTATCTGTAGTCCATATTCCAATTTGCTAATTGTCCCATTAATGATCTTTAAGGCAAAATATTTCCTACAAGGATCCAATTAAGGATCAAGTATTACATTTGGTGAACATGTCTCCTTGGTCCCCTTTCATCTGGAATCGTTCTGTGGCCTTTGTTTCATGGCACTGACATTTTTTTGTACTAGTCCAGGCAGAACATTTTTCAGAATATTCCTTAATTTGGATTTGCCTGATGTTCCTCATAATTAGATCAGATTTAAGCATTTTTGGTGGGAATAAGTGACATCAATACATCCAATCAGGAGGCTCATGGTACATATTATCTTTATCCCATTACTGGTGATGTGAGCTTTGACCATTGAAGGTGGTTTGCCAGGATTCTCCGGTCAAGTTTCCTTCTACAATAATAATAATTTATGGAATTATACTTTGTGAATTGGGGGGTATAGTGCTGGAGATGAAACCCAGGACCTCTCACATGCTGTGCTCTAGCACTGAGGCACACCCCTAACACTGGGGTGGTACTCTGAGAAAAAGCTAACACCGTTTTGGTCATCAAACGTCAACCTACCAGTTCTAGCATGTACCGATGGTTCTGCATGAACCAGTGGTTTCTGTGATGGTGACAAAGTGGTAACTTTCTAACTCCAACAGTTCTTCAGTGCTAGAGACCAAACCCAGGGCTTTCCATGTGCTAAGGAAGAGGTCTGCCATTGAGCTGCATCCCCAGCCCACTTCTATTCATCTAACTCGAAATGTACTGCAGTATTTTATGTGGTCCATCTTTATTGAGCTTTTCTAAGTCAACTTAGCTTTTACAGAAACCATTGCTTTTGTTGTTGTTGTTTTTTGAGACAGGATCTCCTTGTAGCCCTAGCTGACCTGAAACTCACTATGTAGACCAGGTTGGCCTTGAACTCATAGAGATCCGCCTGCCTCTGCCTCCCGAGTGCTGGGACTAAAGGCGTGTGCCACTATGCCTGGCTCAACCACTGCTTTTTTTGAAACAGGGTCTCACTGTGTGGCCTTGGCTGGCTTGAAACTCTCTCTATAGACCAGGGTGGCCTCAAAATCACAGCTCTACGTGCCTTTGCCTCCTGAGTGCTGGGACTAATGGTGTGTATCACCCTGTCTGGCTGAGAAAGCATTGCTTTTATTCTTTTTCCTTTTCTTGTTTTTTTTTAGCAGATATTTATTTTTTATTTACTTATTTGTGTGAATGTTATATCTACATGTATGTAAGTACACCCATGTCATGCAGTACACAGAGGGGCCAGAAGAGGGCGTGAGATTCCCATGGGACTGGAGTTGTTAGCCACCATGTGGGTGCTGGAATTTGAATCCTGGTCTTCTGTAAGAGCAGCCAGCGCTCTTAACCACTGAACCATCTCTTCAGCCCCTCTTTTTTTTAAAAAAAATAGGGTGTTGTGCATGCCAGGCTGGCCTCAAACTTGTCATGTAGGCAAGAATGACCTTGCATTTCTGAACCTTCTGCCTCTATTTCCCAAGTGTTTGGATTAGGGGTACATACCACTATACTAGATTTATGTGGTACTAAGAATCAAACCACAGCTTCATGCATGCTAGGCAAGCGCTCTACCAACTGAGCTACATTTCCAGCCCCTCTTTCTTCTTTTAATACGTACTTTATTAGTTTAAATAATATTCCATGAAATTATAAAAATTGTGATCACAAAACCATAACAAATTATTTGGGATAGGAACTCTTGGTAAGCATGAAGTTCAACCCCATGGGAGCAGAAATTCGCAGGTGTGCTACAGGCAGCTCTTGGCTGCAGTGAGAGTGTCACAGGCACCTTTACAAGGTTTTCAGAGGAAACAGAGACCATAAATTAATCTGGAAAACCTACTAAATGAGACTTTTTGTTTGTTTGTTTGATTGATTGATTGATTGGTTGGTTGATTTGATTTTGTTTTGTTTGAGACAAGATTTTGCTATGTAGCTGTAACTGGTCTAGTTCTGGCTAAGTAGCCCAGGCTAGACTCAAACTTGTGGCAATCCTCCTGCTTCAGCCTCCCAAATGCTGGGATTGCAGGTGTGACCCATCGTATCCAATTTAGAACATTTTTTAGAAGAGCTTGTATTATGTATAATTCTGAGCTGTTTGTATCAAATGTTCTGAAATATATTCAGAAACGAGGACATCATAATTACAATAAAAAAAAACTTACATAGTCTTATCCTAGACCAAGCTGGAGACTCTTGCATGTTTACCAAATTCCATACATGAGTGAGGAGGAAGAAGAGGGAATATCAGATCCCTTTCCAGACACAGTTCACACTTTCAGATTCCTTATGGTGAAATAGAACAGTACTTAACAAAAACTGACAAACTATTCTAAGCTGATAGAAATGCAAGACACTCAGAACAGCCAAAGCAATCTGCAACAACAACAATTCTCAATTAAAAGTATTCTATGCACAAGGCCTGGTGATGGTGCACTTCTTTAATCCCAGCACTCGGAAGACTGAAGCAGGCAGATCTCTGTGAGATTGAGGCCAGTTTAGTCTACATAGAGAGTTCCAGTGTCTATAGGGAGACCTTGTCTCAAAAGAAACCAAAATAAGTAAATAAGTAAATAAAGTCTAAGGTATAGCAAATGGCTCAGCAGGTAAAAACACTTGCCATACAAGCCTGACAACCTAAGTTCTATACCCAGAACCTATTTACATAGTTGGAAGGAGAGAACCAATTCACAAAGTTGTCCTCTGACCCCTTCCCCCCACTAAATTTTAAAAATATTTATTATTTATATTTTATGTGTCTGAGCATTTTGCATGTAAGTGCACTACATGTATGCCATCTACATGTATGCCATGCCTACAGAGACCAGAAGAGAATGCCAGATTCCCTGGAACTGGAGTTGCAGATGTTTGTTAGCTGCCTTGTGGGTGTTGGGAACCAAACCTGGATCCTCTGAAAGAGCAGCCAATGGTCTTAAATGCTAGGTCATCTGTCCAGCCCTCTTCTTAAAACCCTTAAAACAAGGATCGATCCATTTTTAAAAACACAGAAAAGAGTGAAAATAATTAATTTTATTTAAAAAGGCAAAGCAAGTTAAAAATAAAAGTAAGAATATTGGAGCTGGAGAGATGGCTCAGCGGTTAAGAACACTGGTTGTTCTTGCAGAAGACCCAGGTTCAAATCCCAGAACCCACATGGCAGCTAACAACTGTAACTCCAGTCCCAGGGGATCCAACAGCCTCTTCTGACCTCCGAGGGTATTGCATGACAGATGCACTTACCTACATGCAGGCAATATACACATACACATAAAATAAAAATGATAATTTTTTTTAAAAAGCAAGAATGTAGTGTACAGGAAATGGTCATAGACCAATGTAAATATAAATTAACAAGTCCCACTAACAGATAAAAATTAAAGAATATTTTATAGTTGGATTAGGGATGTAGGCCAGTAGTAAAGCACTTGCCTGACATCTTCAAGTGCCCAGCACTAAAACAAACAAACAAACAAAGGGATATATTAAAGACATTAATCTACAATCAAAGGGGGTTTCTTCCAGGAATACAATGATAATTTAATATTAGATATTAGATTAATATAATGCCTCACACTTATAAATTAACAAGATAGTTATAGCCAGGCATGATGCCTAACACCTGTAATCCCACCACTGGGGAGCCTGAGGCAGGAGGATTGTGTTTGAGGCCAGCCGGGGTAATACAGCAATACTGTGCTCAAAACAAAGGCTGACCAAGGGCTGAGCTGTAGCTCAGTTGGTAGAGTGCTTACCTAATGCGTAAAAAGCCCTGGCTTTGAGTCCCAGCACTGCACACAATCAGGAATGTGCCACATGCCTAGAATTCCAGAACTCAGGAAGTTTTGATGCATGAGGTCATCCTTTTTGTATCGTGAGTTCAAGGCCAGCCTGTCCTAGAGAGGGAGACCTTGTCTAAGAAACAAAACAAACAAAAACCCACCAAAACAAAAGCTGACCAGCTAATGAACACTAAGGCAAACACAGAAGGGGAAATAGGAAGCAATTGAAAGATAATTTCTATGAGCACTCACAAACTACCTCCATCCACCCACTACATTTACCTGTATCCATGCCATCTCTCATCTGGGTGAATGGTCCACACGCTTATGAAGACAACACCCACTTGTACATCTCTTTTTGCCTACTCAAGGACACCTACTCACTCTGTTTTTCCATCTGATGATTCCTATCTATATACATACATGCTCTAATTTATTCTTCCATTTACTTCCTATTTCTCTGCCTTCCACAGAGTGAAATTCTTCAAAGGACTTGTCTGTTCTTGCTGTCCATAGTTTTTTCTCTTGCAGTCTGTCCCGCACCCACTCAACCAGTCTCTTCCCCTCTGGATGCTGTACCAGTAAGTTGTATATTGTTTACTTAAATAGTAAACTCCTAGCTTTCATCCTTTAACATATTGGCAGAAAAGTGTATGCCTCATATCTTTGTACTACTTCAGGACTAGTTTGAGGAATTTACAAGGTCAGGGAGATTACAAATAAAACCCATCATTCTCTTTGGCTCCGCATTCCTCACCTCCGTTTCTCTGTAGGTGAACTCAAGAACTCACAGGTCTTGACTCTACTCACCTTTAGTTGCACAGGCCAAACAGTCTAGAAGGACTCTCACCTGTAATCCACTTTTTTTCTTTTAAGTTGATTTCATTTTATTATTGGCACCCCCTTAACCACAGTTTTTATCTGCTGTTTCATTTACTTTCCATCAACTGTAGTCCAAAAATATTAAATGAAAAAATCCAGCAATAAAAAATTCACAGGCCTTAAAATCTACACCACTTTGAGTAACATGATGAAATTTCACATTGTCCTGCCCATGACTTAAACTGTCGCTTTGTCCAGCATATCTGCACTATGTTCACTACTCAGTCATTAATCATTCAGTAGCCATTTTAGTTATCAGATCCACTATTAGTATCATAGTGCTTTTGTTCAAGTAACTCTTACATAGCAGGCTGATGCCACCACACAGTGGGTAGCATTCACCTCACCTCGCCACATAGGCTTCCTCCTCCTCCTCCTCCTCCTCCTCCTCCCCTCCTCCTCTCCTCCCCCTCCTCCTCACTCAGTCATTAATCATTCAGTAGCCATTTTAGTTATCAGATCCACTATTAGTATCATAGTGCTTTTGTTCAAGTAACTCTTACATAGCAGGCTGATGCCACCACACAGTGGGTAGCATTCACCTCACCTCGCCACATAGGCTTCCTCCTCCTCCTCCTCCTCCTCCTCCTCCCCTCCTCCTCTCCTCCCCCTCCTCCTCCCCCCTCCCCCTCCTCTTCTTCCTCCTCCTCCTTCTCTTCCTCCTCTTCCTCCTTCTCCCCCCCCTCTTCCTCCCCCCCTCCCTCCTTCTCCACTTCCTGTGTTCTTGCTGTTCTTCCTCTTCATCTTCCCCTCCCGCCTTCTCCCTCTCTGTGATCACATATCCCAGGGACCATGAACGAACAGCC
>NW_008355797.1:469087-472230 GCF_000622305.1 Nannospalax galili
CCTTCTCCTTTTTATTTTATTTTTATTTATTCATGTATTCTTATGTGTATGAGTGTATTGCCTTCATGTGTATAAGTTTACCCATGTTATGTAATGTCTGAGGTCAGAAGAGGGTGTTGGATTCCCTGGAACTGGAGTTATGGATGGTTGTTAGCTGCCATGTGGGTGCTGGGAATCAAACCCAGGCTCTCTGCAAGAGCAGCCAGCACTCTTAATCACTGAGCCATCTCTCCAGCCCCTTTTTCTTCTTACTATGTATATGTAACCCTGGTTGGTCTGGAACTCATTATGTAGATCAGTCTGTCCTTGAACTCACAGAGATCTGCCTACCTCTGCCTCCCAAGTGCCAGGATTAAAGTATACACCACCATACCTGGCATTGCAGAGGCTTTCTAGCCTCTCACCTCAGCACCAGAAGAGTGGGCACAGTGCAATGTATTTTGAAAGACAGACACATTCACACAGCTTTTATTACAGCCTATTGTTACTGTTTATTGTCAGCTAATTTCTTACTGTTCCTACTTTATAAATTAAACTTTATTACAGGTATGTACACACAGGAAAGGCATAGTGTATGCAGGGTTCAGTACTATCTATGGTTTCACACATTCATGGGGGGGGAGTCTTAAAGCATATGTCCTGCAGATAAGAAGGATGAATGTACTTCCACCCAAGCAACCTGACTTTTTCTGATCTCTTGACTAGCACTTCAACCTGTTTTGCAATCTCAAACCAGCCACATGCTCACTTGGCTCCTCCAACTAGAAAAGCAAACCTGTTAATAGACATGCTTCATTCTTAACACATCTTACTACCATGACATATTTTATCACAATTTTTCTTTGAAGGATAAGGCTTTTTTCTTTCCTAGTGGGTGTGAGCATATTAACATTCAACTCAAAAGAGCTTACCCAAGTCTTCCTTATTATAGTCATAATGGAAACTAACCGAGGTGAGTCAACACACGCAGTCAAATATTCTGCTAGTAGCTGCTTCCTGATTAAAAAAGGGGGGGCTAGGGAGGTGACAGCGTTTAAGAGCACCTGCTGCTCTTGCTGAGGACCCGTTTCAGTTCCTAGCACCCACGTGGTGGTTCACTACTGTCTGTTAACTCCAGTTCCAAGGGATGCCAACACCCTTATCTGGCCTCCAAGGGCTTTGCATGCATGTGGTACACTTAGGTACATATAGGCAAAACATTCATACACATAAAATAAAAATAAACAAATATTCTTAAAAATAGAAAAACAAAAGAGAAAAGTAGCACAGGAAACATACTTTGGTCCAACCTCAACTTCAGACTCTGAGTTTTATCAGGTACTCAAAGTTATACAGTTTGAGCAGGCTAACCTGTAGATTGAGACAATGTCTACCTTGTTGTAGAGATTGAATAATGTGAGCCAAGTGTGGTGGTTCATGTCTAGAATTCTAGCACTTGGGGAGCTGAGGCAGAAGCACTAATATGCATCTAAGGCCAATCTGGGCTGCATAGATATATGTCATATACTTACGCACCAAATATACACCTTTTCTGTGACTAGAATCTTTATCCAATGCCAGGAGAGGATGCCAGGAAAACAGTAGTTTTAACCATAAAATCCCTTGAAGAGTAAAACAATGCTGGTTAGCTTCGAAGAATCTTTCATCCAGGCCCTGTGGTCAATTTTAACCCACAAAAGGGCATACCTTCATCAGTAACCAGGACTCACACACAGCCACCAATCCCCAGAGCCCTGTCTATCACACTCACCCTGCCTAACCCTAATATGGGTTGCTTAAAAAGTTTAGCCCAGGCCCTCAACTTCCTCTGCTTCCCTGGGTTGCATGGGCCCCCAGCCTCTTTCCCGCACCCTGGGGCTGAGCTCTCGGCTGGGGCCACCACTGCTTCCTGATCCCTTGCATGCACATGGACCCAGTTCCTTCTCAAGGTTCCCGGGATCCCTCTGGGCCTGGTCCTGCCCTCACCTCCCTCTGCTTCCCTAGGGCCGCATGAGCCTCCAGCCTCTCTCCTGGACACAGGGGTTAACATTTTGGCTTCCTGATCCTTTGCATCCAGACCAACCTAGCTCCTCAGTGCAGTCCCCAGGAGCCCTTGGGGCCTCTTCCTGCCCCCATCTCCTTTTGCATCTCTGAGTGTCACCGCCACCAACTGCCCTAGACCATCATCTTTCCTGGGCCCGACTCCCAGGCCAGTCCAACCCCAAAATTCCTGAGGCCAAAATCTTTGCTGGAGGGATCCAGACCTTAAGAGAAAGCTTGAGAGCATCTGATCCTCATCTGACTTGGGCCTCTGTTGAAACTCCTGAAGACAAAAGCAATCTGGCCACTCCAATATAAAATCAAAAGAGAGAACTGGAAGCTTAGAGGAACCAGATTTTTATGCCCAAAAAGTAAACCACTAAGGCACATAAAGTTTACAGAAAGAAGCAGACCTAAACTTGAAAAGAAATTCACATGTCAAAATCACAGAGAAAAAAAGATAACATGAAAAACCAAAATAACTTATCCCCACCAAATACCAATAGTCCTCTAGAGGAGTACAGTGAGAACCCCCTAGAGATAATGCAGGACATGGAACTCAAAAGAACAATTATAAACATGATAAAAGAATTCCGTGAATTTAAAGAACACACAAAGAAATCAAAGAACTGAAAGAAAATAGGGATAAACTTCTGAATGAATTCAGAAAAGAGTTAGAAATATTGAAGAATACTAAGGCTGAAATGAAGAAGGAAGTGAAACACTCAGTAGGCCAATTAAAAATGACAGGAGAAAACCTCACCAATAAGATGAATGAAATGGAAAACAGAATATCAAGACTGGAAGATAAAGTGGATGAACTAGACCACTCAACCAAAGATTATGAAAAATTTAAGAAATCACAGGAACAGAATATGCAGGGAATTGTGTGACACCATAAAAAGACCACACTTATGAATCATAGGCATACAGGAAGGAGAAGACTCCCAAGATAATGGCAAGGAGAGATCTTCAACAGAATCATGGAAGAAAATTTCCCAAAATTAAAGAAAGACATGCCCATACAAATACAAGAAGCCTATAGAATACCACACAGGCAGGACCAGAAAAGAAACTCTCCACGGCACATCATAGTAAAAAACTACATGTACAAACAAAGAGAA
>NW_008355797.1:472652-473571 GCF_000622305.1 Nannospalax galili
AATTAGACAAAAAAACTCAAAACAGTAATCAAACTGATGGCAACCAATACACATCTTTCATTAATAACTTTAAATATCAATGTACTGAACTCCCCAGTCAAAAGACACATAGTAGTTGAATGGATTAAGAAACAAAAATCATGTTTTTGTTGTCTGCAAGAAACTCATCTCACTTTCAAGGACAGGCACTACCTTAAGGTCAAAATATGGGAAAAAATGTATCAAGTGAATGGTACTAAGAAAAAAGCAGTCATTGCAATTCTAATATCTGACAAAATAGACTTTAAAACTAATCAGAAGAGATAAAGAGGGTCACTTCATTCTGATCAAAGGAACAATAAACCAAGAAGATATTACAATCATGAACATATATTCACCAAACTCTGGTGCACACAACTTCATAAAAACAATACTACAGGGCTTTAAGACCCAGATTAATCCCAACTCATTAATAGTAGGGGAATCCAATACCCCACTGTCTCCATTAGACAGGTCAACAGGGCAGAGAGTTAGCAGAGAGACATCTGAATTAAATGATACCATATATCAAATGGACTTAACAGACATCTACCAAGTATTCCACCCAAGCACAAAAGGACATACTTTTTACTCAGCACCCCATGGAACCTTCTCCAAAATCGACCATATACTGGGGCACAAAACAAACCTCAACAACTAAAAAGGATTGAAATAATTCCATGAATTCTATCAGACCACAATGTAATAAAGCTTACAATCAACACCGGAAAAAGCCCTAGTCACCATATGAACACATGGAGATTAAACAACACACTCCTGAATGATGAATGGGTCAAAAGAGAAATTAAGAAA
Organism: Nannospalax galili; assembly: GCF_000622305.1. Classification (NCBI taxonomy): domain Eukaryota; kingdom Metazoa; phylum Chordata; class Mammalia; order Rodentia; family Spalacidae; genus Nannospalax; species Nannospalax galili. Next base: position 473,484 of record NW_008355797.1, read on the forward strand.
GAAATAAAATATTCCTGGAACTAAATGAAGAGGACAATACAACACAACAAAACCTCTGGGACACACTGAAAGTGGTCCTTAGAGGGAA
>NW_008355797.1:474000-474569 GCF_000622305.1 Nannospalax galili
GTTTCTTAGCCATTTTTATTTCTTCTTTCGAGAGCTCTATGTTCACATCCATAGCCAATTACAGGCCCAGATGGATTCATACCAGAATTTTGTGAGATCTTCAAAGAATATCTACAACCAATACTACTAGAATCTTTCAAAAGGTTAGAAACAGTGGGAGAATTCCCAAACTTCTATAAAGCCAGTATTATAATAATACCAAAAAACAGGTAAAGACACAACAAAAAAGGAAACTGTTCATAGTCCTTATGAACATAGACGTGAAAATTCTCAACCGAATACCCCCTAAATTGCATACAGATACACATCAAAAAGATCATCCACCATGATCAAGTCGGCTTTATCCCAGAGATACAGGGATGGTTCGATATACGTAAGTCAACAAACATCATAAATCATATAAATGGGCTCAATGACAAGAACCACATGGTCATCTCAATAGATGCAGAGAAGGCCTTTGACAAAATACAACATGCATTTATGTTCAAAGTCCTAGAGGGTACTGGACAGGAGGGAACATACCTCAACATAATTAAAGCCATATACAACAAACCCACAGCCAACATCAT
>NW_008355797.1:474827-475540 GCF_000622305.1 Nannospalax galili
CTGATTTCCAGACTATATGATATTATACCTAAGAGACACCAAAAATTCCACCAGAAAACTCCTAGAAATTATTAATACATTCAGTAAATTGGCAGGTTACAAAATTAATCTACAAAAGTCTGTAGCCCTTCTATATACCAATAGCAAGACACCAAAAATTCCATCAGAAAACTCCTAGTAATTATTAACAGTTCAGTAAATTGGCAGGTTACAAAATTAATCTACAAAAGTCTGTAGTATTTCTATGTACCAATAACAAGCAATCAGAGAAAGAGCACATGGAAACACTGCCCTTCACAGTAGCTGTAAAAAATTTTAAATATCTCAGAATAAACCTGACCAAAGACATTAAAGACCTCTTCAATGACAATTTTTAAATTTTTAAAGAAAAAGATTGAGGAAGACATCAGAAGATGGGAGGACCTTCCATGCTCATGGATTGGAAGAATTAATATCGTAAAATGACCATCCTACCAAAAGCCATTTACGTATTCGATGCAATGACAATCAAAATCCCCATGACATTTTTCACAGAATTGGAAGAAAAATCCTAAGATTCTATGGAAGCACAAAAGACCTCAGATAGCCAAAGCAACCCTGGGCACTAAGACCAATCTGGGGGCATTACTATACCAGATTTTAAGCTGTATTACAGAGCTATAGTCATAAAAACAATATGGTACTGGCATAAAAATAGACCCATAGACCAATGG
>NW_008355797.1:476193-476835 GCF_000622305.1 Nannospalax galili
CCATCTATTGCTGGTGGGGCTGCAAACTTGTTCAACCCCTATGGAAAGCAGTGTGGAGAACTCTTTAAAAAACTACAAATGAGCCAGGTGTGGTGGGGCATGCCTGTAGTCCCAGCATTTAGGAGGCAGAGGAAAGTGGAACTCTGTGGGTTCAAGGCCAGCCTGGTCTACATAGTGAGTTCCAGGACAGCTGGGGCTACAGGGAGACCCTACTTCAAAAAGACAAAAAACAAAACAAAACAAAAAAAACTACAAATGAGCCTACCATTTGACCCAGTTATACCACTCCTTGGCATATACCCAAAAAACTCATCCTATTGCAGAGACACATGTACATCCATGTTTGTTGCTGCTCTTTTCACAATAGCTAAGAGATGGAAGCAACCTAAGTGTCCCTCAGTTGACAAGTGGATAATGAAAATGTGATTCATTTATTCAATGGAGTTTTACTCAGCAGTAAAAAAGATGAAATTTGCAGGTAAATGGACAAAACTAGAAACTGTTATACTACGTGAAGTAACACAGACTCAGAAAAAAATTGACAATATGTTCTCCCTCATATGTGGCTCCTAGTACCAAATCCTTTTAAATATGAGGTCCTTTTAATAAGATGATGCTATACAGCAGTCCCTTCTGCATGAA
>NW_008355797.1:477852-511158 GCF_000622305.1 Nannospalax galili
CTTCCTAAAACAAAGACCTCTAGATAGGCTGACTAGATTCACCAGAAGGGCAAGTAGTGGGGAATGGCTGGGGGTGCCAACATCACATTGGACAGTAGCAGGGATAACAGAGTATAAGGGCTCTAGTAGGGGGACGGAGGCTATGGGAGGGTGCCACATGGGAAGTGGGTTTATAGTTGAATAAGATGGTTTGGGATGTTCTATGTGACATACATGCACAGAAAAAAAAATCAACAAATTAAAAAAATTTATTATATTTGAGGAGGAAGCATACAAGTTTACATCATGCTGATTAGTAGAGGTGATAAACATTACCATTGAAATCTCCCCGACGACTTTATAGACATACACAGGTGCCAAGGATCTGAGTGCAAACGATTATGACTAGTAATAATCAGATACATACAGATAAGAGACACATGCGCCAACATCTCAGTCTTAGTAGCAAAAATAATGCGTCTTTCTGTAAGAAACAGTATATTTTAGAATGAAATGGAGACCTCCATTGAAAACTCATTCAATTTTACGTCTTACAGGGCTTATACTGAGTTCAATATTGTATAATTGTATTGATTCAACAGCAAACCTAGAATTTTATAGCCACTTTTGAAGGAGCTGTATCTTTGCTCTGGAAACTGTTATTGGGCATGTTAAAGCTGTAATGACATGCTTCTTTAAAATAATATTAAAAAAATATAGGAAACAGCAAAAAAAAAAAGTTTAGTCCAGCTTCCAGTTTGTTCAGAACCTCATGCCCACATCTCTTCAGTGCCTAACCCTTCCCCTCTGCTCCACCAAGCCTTATCTAGATCGCTATCCTTTTCTTTGTTAAATCTGTCTCACCTGCTTTGGGACCAGGTCTTGACTGCGTATGTGCATACCTCTTGGTCCTCCTGTCTTGATTTCAGACAAATTCCTTCTATCTAGCTCTTTGCTGGGGTGGCTCCCTTTCCTTGCTATCTGGGATTCTAGCTCAGTCTAGATTTTACCAGAATAAAAGTGCAGCCACCCAGGACACAGAAGTCTTAGACGGGGGCAGGTACATAGGAGAGATGACACAAATGACTTCTGTCTCAGTCTCTCCAGTGACTGCCCTCCAGGTTTTGCACATCCAAAGACCCTCCACTCGGCTTCCTTCACGGCTGCCTTTATCATCCCCCTTCCCTGTGAACTCAGCAGATCCTCAGAGCTGCTCTCACTTCCATTCCCAACGACATTTCTTTCAAGAAAGGCTAGCCCTGCTGGGCAGGGTGGTGCACACCTTTAACCCCAGCACTTGGGAGGCAGAGGCAGGCAGACCTCTGAGTTCAAGGCAAGCCTGGTCTACATAATGAGTTCCAGGTCAGCCAGAGCTACATAGATAGTGAGACCCTATCTTTAAAAAAAAAAAGTCTTGCCCTAGAGACTTTAGTAAAAGCTGAATACTTTCCTGTGTTCTTATTTTCCGGATCCTATCAGAGGACACAGGGGTGGTGTCCTGGCCTGGAGAAATGGCTCAGTGAGCAAAGCATTTGCAGGGATAAGCTAACAACCTGAATTCCAATCCCCAGAGCCACACAAAAGTCAGTGCAGCAGCACATGCTCCCAGCACACCCCTAAGCTGGAGTCAGGAAAATCTTTAGTAGCTCACGGTGCAGCCAGCCCAGCAGATAGAACAAGAGAGATCCCATCTCAAACAAGGTGGAAGGTGAGGACTGACACCCAGAATCTTTAGTAGCTCACGGTGCAGCCAGCCCAGCAGATAGAACAGTGAACAAGAGAGATCCCATCTCAAACAAGGTGGAAGGTGAGGACTGACACCCAAAGTTGTCCACAGACACACACACACACACACACACACACACACACGCACGCACAGAGGTGGTTTTCAGTCCTGGCTGCAAAGTCCTCTGCTCAATCTCCTAGGCCTCCTGGCCTCTCTGTACTGCTTGGGTGGTGACCCACTTACTAGAAGACAGATGCCACTTTTAGGCTCCAGCAGAGGGCACTGTAGTCCTGGTTGTTCAAACAAGAGGGTGGGATGGCACAGTTCAGCCAAGAACAAGGTGGCCAAAACGCTGCTTTGGCCAAGTCAAACTACTACCGAAACACTAGAACTACGCCTTGCAAACAACCTATGCATATCGCAACTGCTGTCGGCCACCATATTTGACCCCAGTGAAACTGGATAGGGTGATTTCTATGCTACTTAGAGCCACACCGCCAAAGCCTCTAGACTAGCCTCACCTCCAGTGGTCATGTCCCTTCCTGACACAAGGCTATTCCAGGTGAGCAGACACCCTTGGTGAGACTCCTGATCAGCTGTATACATTCATTATGGGGTTGAAGAATCAAGTCCTTGATCATTCCTAGAATCCTTGATGAGGTTATTTTGAGACAAATGGTGTATCAGCACATCCCTGGAGCCAAGCTACTGGGGTTAAACTCATGTTTCTGTCACACGTGAGTTATGTGACCTTGGGCGAATTACTAAACTTCTCTGGGTCTCTGTCTTCCCTTCGTAAAATAACATTGGCATCAAATTTATAGAGTTGGGCTGGGCACATCACATATTAGTTATCTCTATCTAGAAAATCCACTTTACCTAAGCAGTTTGCAGCCAGCACCAAGTCCACCTGCTGTCTGTCTCATGGCCCATCTGCTGTCTCATGTTCAGAATCAGCAAGCACCACTACAAAGAGGATATTTTTGAATATGAACACAAAGAATTGTCCCCATATGCCAAACATTCCCCGAGGAGCTGCTTCCCTGGGCTCATGTGTCTATCTGCTTCCTCCCAAAGCACACATAATTCCTCTGTATCAGGGAAGATAGTAAGTGCAAGATAGCCTCCAAATAGACCTCATCCCACTCCTCTTAATACCCAGACCAACTTCAAGGAGTTAGTTCCATCATTTGATATGACCTCCTAGACAGGAGTCATCTTTCAATTAAAAAAAAAAAAAAACAAACCTGTGTGGTGTATGTGCACATGTGTGTGGGTGAGCATGCCTGTGCACACATAGGGGCCAGGGGAGAGTGGTGGGTATCCTATCCCACTCTGCCTTGTTCCTTTGAGGCAGGGTCTCACTGCATTGAAGCTCACATTTTTTGACTAGGCTTGCAGTCAACCTGTGTCAGTGATCTTCCTGCCTCTGCCCTCCTCAGTGATGAAGTTACCAGTGGCCATGGGACCATACCCAGCCTTTACTTGGGAGTGGGGTTCTAAACTCTGGTCCTCACACTCCCACAGCATTCTTTTTATTGTTTATAACTTAAAATTTTTATTGAGAATTTCATACACGCATATAAGGTGTTTTGATGAACTCCACGCCTACTCCTTCCCCTCCAACCCCTCCCATATCTCCCCATCACTTTTTCCTGACAACTTCATGTATTCATTCTTTTTTTTTAAATGGGGCTTTTTGCTACTCTAACATTCCCTGCCTCTGAAGAGGTAACTCTAAAATCTTTTAGGGATTAGATAAGAGCTCACAAGTACTTTTGATATTTTTGGCCTTTGGAATGGAGTATGTTGCTAAGAGGCCCAAGGACATTTTGACTTTTATCCAGAAACTGGCCACTTTTCTTTGGGGTCTTTTTACCCTAACCGCCTAGCCAATTCCTACCTCCTATTCTTATCACATCATCCTCTGAAGAGGTTACCCAAATTGCTGATGGGGAATTAGGACGCAAACTACTCTGGCTTCTTCCATGCTGAACAGGGATGCAGAGTGAGGCAATTGGGGTACCCCTTCAATGGGTCTATCTAAAAGACTCCCAAATTGCATAGCTCTTAACTGTAGGGAGAAAAGAAAGTCCTTGACTGGTGCCTGGGAGATCTGAAGGAGAAGTAAAGTCAAGAGTGGTTAGCATTACAAGTTCTAGACAGGGAACCAGAAAAAGGTCAGAACAGGGAAAATTTCAAATATTCATATCAGAGTCCGTTGGAATTTCCTGATGAGAGCTTCCTAAAGCATCCCTCTATTGGGTTCCTCCTCATTTTTCTTTTGTCTGCTAAGGCTGGACTCCAGAGTGATGGACTCAGGATTTGTTTTCAGGGACTTTGATAGCTGTGGAGTGGGTAGAATCAGTGTCAGTTCCCTCAAACAAACATTCTTTTTTAAAATGTTTATTTATTTATGTGTATGAGTGGTTTGGTTGTTTTGTTTTGAGACAGGGTCTCCCTGTAGCCCTAGATGACCTGAGACTCACTATGTAGACCAGGCTGGCCTGGAACTCACAGAGATCTGCCTGCCTCTGCCTCCCGAGTACTGGGATTAAAGGCATTCCCCAACACACCCAGCTATGTGTAAGAGTGCTTTGCCTGCATGTATGTAAGTGGACCATATGCATGCTATCCCTGTAAAGGCCAGAAGAGGGTGTCAGATGCCCTGGAACTGGAGTTATGGATCACTGTTATCCACCATGTGGGTGCTGGGAACCAAACCCCAATCCTCTGCAAGAGCAGCCAGCTCTTAACCTCAGAGCCATCTCTCCAGCCATCTTGCAGATGCTTCTAAACCTTGGCGGTTTGGGAAAGCTATATGTTACCAAGACTATGTCCTGGCTTGGCGATAAGAAAAACAACAAACAAACAAAAACTCTTGGAGCAAAGTATATGCTCGATTTGGGTGGCAGGCATCAAAGTGGGTAATACTGTCCAGCATACATCCAGACACATAGTGCCCACCATATGGGGAGCAGAAAGCCTGCTGCTTGGACACTGAAATAACAGAAATCATCTGGCTGTACCTTAAGAACAAGTAGTCTTGAGAGCTGGAGAGATGGCTCAGCAGTTAAGAACACTGATAAGTCTTGCAGAAGACCCGGGTTTGAATCCCAGCACCCCCACATGGCAGCTAGCAACTCCAGTTCCAGGGGATCTGACAGCCTCTTCTGTCCTCCGCAGGCATCGCACGACATGGGTGCACTACCTGCATGCAGGCAATACACGCATACACATAAAATAAAAATAATTAAAAAAAAAAAAAGAACAGTCTCATGCCTAAGGACCAGATAGAGCTCTTGTTACCTGCATTTAGATCAATAATTTACTCTGTCTAGATCGCATCGTCCACAAGAAAGATCATTACTTCTCTTCCATCTAAAGCTATTTGTCCATGGACAGCTCGCCACCCTTACCTGGCCCAAGGCTGAACAACCAGACTTCAAATGATACTGCTTCCAGGAAATGGCCCCTCATGGCTGGAATCTGATAAAGTACAGATCAGCCCCTGGGTCATTCCCAGCTCCCAGAACTGCACTCTGGCAAAGCTCTCAGGACTGCCAATCCTTCTTAAGTCCTCATTTCACAGAGAGGAGGTTCAGATTGTGCCTTACTCTGGCCTTGTCATCTCGGTTATAGAATGTTAGAGATTTCCTTTTGAGGGCAAAAAGAGATGACGAATGAGTGAGGTCAAGCAGGGAAGAAGAGGAAAATGCAGGAGCTAGAAAATAGCTGTGCAACAGAAGCGATACCCTCACCCTCCACGGAGATGAGTCACTAATCTTCAACAATTTCCAGAGAAAAAGGCAAATGATGATCTAGTTCCTGATAAGCACTAATAAGCAAGATTGAAATCTAAGGCAGTGGGGCAAAGTAACTAGCAGCAAGGTGTGATGGTGTACGCCTTTAATCCCAGCATTCAGGAGGCTGAGGCAGGCAGATCACTGTGAGTTCAAGGCCTGCCAAGTCTGCATAGTGAGTTCCAGATCAGCTGGGGCTACAGGGAGACCTTGTCTGAAAAAAAAAATTTATTCAGCACCAGAGCCTGGCTAGAGGAGCCAGAACTAGGGGCCTAGCCTCTTTGTTGCTTGGATGATGAAATGGATGGAACTCCCAAGAGGAATCTTGGAGCACCCTAGACAACCTTATTCTTACTCCCTGACCAAGCCATGTTCTTCTACATCTTAAAATTTCACAATCAGGGGGCTAGAGAGATGGCTCAGTGGTTAAGGACACTGGCTGTTCTTGCAGAGGACCCAGGTTCCATTCTCAGCACCCACATGGTGGCTAACAACCGTTCATAATTCCAGTTCCAGGAGATCCAATGTCCTCTTTTGACCTCTGTGGACATTGTACAACATGGGTGCACTTACATGTATGCAGGTAATACATGCATACACATAAAATAATAAATAAAAATAATTTTTTTAAATTCACAATCCACTCTTATTCAAGATTCCGAGATGCAGCCAGGTATGGTGGCACGTGCCCTTTAATCCCAGCACTTGGGAGGCAGAGGCAGGCAGATCTCTGTAAGTTCAAGGCCAGCCTGGTCTACAAGGAGATCCTGTCTCAAAAAGACCAAAAAAAAAATAAAAGCAAAAAAGATTCCGTGATGCAAGCCAAATCTAACCTATTTAAGCAAAACATGTTTATGTTAACACAACGTTGGGGAACAGAAGAGCTGCAGGAGGGATGGGGAACTGAGTTTGGTAGATGGTAAGCAGAACCAATGCTTGGAATCACTCCACAGACCTGGTCTGGCACAGACACCTCTGCATTCGACATATGGTGGCCACTGCTGCCACCAAGGTCATAGCCCCATATAGTGCTATGAGGAACAAGACATCTCTGCCCCCAGTGCCCATCGCTAGCAAAAAGGCTCCATAGGAACACTACTTCCTTATAACATCATTTTTGGTTCAAAATCTGGACTAGATGTGTTTAATTAACCTTTGAGAGGCTGGTTGAGGGAGATCAGGTCTTTCCTACCTCACCTGTGAGATACAGGTTCTGCTCTGTAAGAGACGATTCCCAAACATGATGACTGCCCTGTGCCCATCTCACTGCCTTTCTAGCCCCATCCCCTTCCCTTCCACATCACCCGGCAGTCCAGGTTCCAAATCAACAGAAAGTTCTCTGATACCCTCTAATGCTTCTAATGTGCCTGCCATCCTGTTACCTGCTCTGGCCCATGAATTGCTTATCTTTCAGGACTTAACAACACAGCTTCCCCTTCAAAGACCATTTGAAGTTCTATAAACATGCCAATCTCAGGAAAGTGTACACCCAGATAAGAACCATTTTCACCTGCATTGAACCTAAATATCTGTCCAGTGTCTAGAGTCCAGCAGGAGGCCACTCAAAAATCTAAGATTCAGAGAGGGGTGGTGAGGGAATTCTTGTGACCACTGGGTTCTCCCTCTTTCCCCTCTATCACAGGCAGGATAATTTGACTCTTGGAATCTGAAAATTTAATATCAGGGGGTAAGAAAGATACCTGTAGTATATTTGCCAAGTATTCAGAATGAGTCTGTTTTCATTTCAGACCAGATGGAGCCATTGTCCACTAGGCTTCCCCCAATTACTTCAGAAGATGGGAACTATTCCATGCACCAGAATAGCCACAAAAAGTACCAAGAAGCTGTAAGGAAGGTGTTGTTAAAAACGTGTAAGTACCGTGGAGTGGGCACCATGCTAGGGAAAGATGTGTCTGATCTGAGCACCTAAACAGTGTCTTGGTCCTGGGGAGGGAGGACACAGTTTTTTTTTGGGGGGTGGAGTTGTTGTTGTCTTTTTTTGAGACAGGGTCTCTCTGTAGCCCCAGCTGGCTTTGAACTCACAGAGATCCGCCTGGCTCTGCCTCGAGTGCTGGGATTAAAGGCGTGGGAGGACAAAGTTGTACTGTCTTACCCGTCTCAAAATCATGAGGATCACGACAATGGTAAAACAATTCAGGAAAGTACTTTATCACACTGAACCCCATGAGGATTAGAGCCAGCACCAGCTTTGTAATTTGAACTGAATTTAAACTCCAAACAAGTTGAATGACTTTGGGAAAGTTTCTTTGGCCCTTTAACCTCCACCTGCCTCTGCCTCCCAAATTCTGGGATTAAAGGGGTGTGCCACCACGCCTGGCTGAAACCGGGAACTCTTTAGTACTGTCCAGAAAAACCACGTAGGACAAACTTCAAATGCATGCATATGATGTAGGAATCTTCAGGAAATTATGCTGTGTAAAGAAAGCCATTCCTGAGGTTGGAGAAGTGGCTCAGCTGTTAAGAGCACTGGCTGTTCTTGCAGAAGATTCGGGTTTGAATCCCAGCACCCACATGGCAGCTGACAACCGTCCATAACTCCAGTTCCAAGAGATCCGATATGCTCTTCTGAACTCCACAGGTGTTGCACAACATGAGTACACTTACATACATGCAGGCAATACACACATACACATAAAATAAAAATAAAAAATTATTTTTAATAAGAAAGTCATTCCTAAAGCTGGAGAGATGGCTTAGTGGTTAAGAGCATTGACTGTTCTTGCAGAAGACTGGGGTTTGAATCCCAGCACCTACATGGCAGCTAACAATCATCCAGTAACTCTAGTTCCAGGGGAGCCCATGCTTTCTTCTGTCCTCTGTGGGCATTGCACAATATGGGTACACTAACATACATGCAGGTATAATGCTCATACACATAAAATAAAAATTAATTAGTTAATTTTTAAAAAAGAGTACATGTGGAGCTGGAGAGATGGCTCAGCGGTTAAGAACACTGGTTGTTTCTTGCAGAAGACCCGGGTTTGAATCCCAGCACCCACATGGCAGCTAGCAACTGTCCGTAACTCCAGTCCCAGGGGATCCAACAGCCTCTTCTGACCTCCGCAGGCATTGCACAACATAGGTGCACTTACCTACATGCAGGCAATACACGTATACACATAAAATATAAAAATAAAAATAAAAAAAGTTAAAAGAATACTTTAGAACTCAAAACAGGTATATGCAGGAAGAAGGGTATTTAAGTTACTTCTATTAGCAAAATGTTTTTAAAGCTTATTATTAATAGTAATGAAACTAAGCAAGAATGTAACATTTAGCCAATGAACTAAGGATTTAAAAATTATAAAGACAACAGAGCAAGCCAGAATACTGAGCCATAATTCTGTCTTTAAAATATCAAATTTTGGGGGGTCGGAGAGATGGCTCAGCAGCTAAGGGCACTGACTGTTCTTGCAGAGGACCCAGGTTTGATTCCCAGCACCCACATGGCGGCTACGAACCGTCCTGAACTCCAGTTCCAGGGAATCCAAAGCCCTCTTCTGACCTCCTCGGCACTGCACAATACAGGTGCACTCACATACATGCAGACAATACACTCATACACATAAAATAAAAATAAATAAAATATTTCTTAAATATATATCAAATTTTGGTAATAGAATACATGTGCTATGAAAATGGAAGGGGGACCCTGAGAGCAGAAGGGAAGGGAGGGGCCAGAAAGAGGGAGAGAGACAAAGGAGAAGCAGAATCAGCAAAGCTTGACATGAAGATACCACAAAATACCTGTATGCTAATTAAAAATAAATAAAACAAGCCGGGCGTGGTGGCCCACATTTTTAATCCCAGCACTGCGAGAGGCAGAGGCAGGCAGATCTCTGTGAGTTCGAGGCCAGCCTGGTCTACATAGTGAGTTCCAGGACAGCTGGGGCTACAAGGAGACCCTGTCTCAAAAATAAATAAATAATTTCATATGCCAGTAAAATTAGATTTACCTAAAAATAGTTATCGAAGCAAATATATATTGTTAGGGGACTTTTCTTGGCGGGGAGTGAGATTTTTGCTTGTTTGTGGTACTGAGGATTTAACCTAAGGCCTCACACATGCTAGGTAAGTGCTCTACCACTGAGTTACATCCTGAGTTCCTGAAAAAAAAAAAAAAAAAAAAGACCATATGTATTTAGTCCTTTTGGAGACAGGGTCTCCCTGGAGCCCCAGCTGGCCTGGCACGTGCTATGTAGGCCAGGCTGGCCTCAATCTCACAGAGATCACCTGCCTCTGCCTCCTGAGTGCTGGGACTAAAAGCATGCACCACCACACCAGGCTAAAAACTATTTTTTTCAAAAGCATCTATGGGGCTCAAGACATGGCTCAGGTGTTAGAGAATCTAATTTTACTGCCATAGGAATTTATTTATTTATTATTTATTTATTTATTTATTTATTTTTCTCTGCACAAGCCTTGACTTATAAAAGCTGAGCACAGGGCTGGAGAAATGTTTCAGCAGTTAAACTGTTTGCCATGTGAGCCAGAGGAAGAGTTCAGAGCCCCAGAACCCATGTAAATGCCAAGTGGGTGCAGCAGCCCACCTGTAATTGCAGCCTCAGAAGGCAGAAACAGGGTCCTTTGAGTAAGCTGGCTAGCTAGACCATTCACATCAGTGAGCTCCGGGTTAGCTGAGAGGCCCCGCCTCAGCGAATGAAATGGAAATCAATGAAGATTCCCGACATTAACCTTGGGCTTCCACACACATACAGCCTTGTATACCCACAAGCACGCACATACACACATGGAAACGGAAAAAGAAAAAAACCTAGGCATGGTGGCCCCTACCTGTAAACCCAGCACTGGGAGAAGGTGAGCAGACAGGTTGATCCAGGAGCTTGCTGTCCAGCCAGTCTAGCCAATTAGTGAGTTCCAGTTCCAGTGAGAGGCTTGGTCTCAAAAAAGCACACCTGCACACACATGTATACATACACAAAATCATCTAGGTAAGACTGATATTATTTCAAAATATTTTAAACACCTTATAGGTGGGGCTCAGGAGATGTGGGCAGAGTGCTATTATATGCAAGCATGCATGACCTGAATTCATGTAAAAGCCAAGTGTGGTGGCATTTGTCTATAACCCCAGCACTGGTGTGGTGGGGGCATCACAGGAATGGGAGGCAGTGAGAAAAGGTAGATCCTGGGGGCTTGCTGGTCAGTCAGTCTAAGTACAATGGTGAGTTCCTGGTTCAGTGACAGACCCTGTCTTAAAACATTAGGTAGAAAGCAACAGAGGAAAACACCCAACATCAACCTCGAGCCTCCACATGTGCACAGAGGTGAATGCACTTGCATGCTCATGTGGACACACACCCCCAATCCCGCCCCCCCCATAAAAACCCTTATAGGGATTAAGGAGATAGCTGTTGGTAAAGTACTCGCTTTGCAAACATGAGGACCTGAGTTTGATCCCCAATACCCATGTAGAAAGCAAGTCATGGCAGTACACACTCAGAATTCCAGTGCTGGGAAGAACAGATGAATCTTTGGGGCCCGCTGGCTGGCCAGTCAATCTGGCCTAATCAGCAAGCCCCTGGTCCCAGTGATAGACCCTGTTTGAAAAAAATAAAAGGTGGATGGCTTCTCAGGAACCTTTGGCCTCCACATGTGCCTGTACACAGGAGCATCTGCACATAGATATACACACAAACACCTTCTACATTTTGAGCAACAGGTACTTGGTAAATGATACCTATGTGTGTGGTATCTCAAAGTAGGGTAGGCTCATTGTTCAGTTTTAGGGAAGTGCCTGGAGTGAGCTAAGGAAGGCAAAAGAAAGACACTTGAATCAGCGAGCCTAACCTTGCACACTTCCCAAGAAGACTGACTACTTATTTTTTCCACCATCTTGGCACTTGCAGGGAAGCTCTCTCAGAGATGGGCTTACTTAGCAACAGGAAAAACCTCAAGACTAATTCATCTGACCATGAAGGGTGTGAGAGATGCTGGAATCCGGAAGTAAGGTAGGGTGTGGTGACCACACTCCCTGGACTTCTCAGCTTCTGGTTAGGGCAAGTTGCTGGGCTGTGATTTTGTTCTCCTGAGGCAGCAAAATGAGCAGTGAACCTGAAGGAATTCGGTAACCTGCCTTTCTTCCAACCCATTCAGTCCCCAATCAGGTCTTCAGAGTCCCTCTGACTGATGCTCAGAACTTCAGCTTCTGGCGGTTCCACAATCCAGGGGTGTGTCCAGAGGAAACCATACCATGGATCCAGGGTCCACGCCACTGTCTCATTAATAGCCCAATGACCAGGTTAGGCTAAGAAGGGTGAGGGTGGGGAGACCGAGGGAAGTACTCACTCCTCTCACTGAAACCCATAATGTTTCAGCTCCACTCAGTCGGAGACTAGAAGAGGTTTGAGTCTTACTAGGAAAAGCAGGCCTCAAAACCTGGGCAGTGTGGTGTTCATGGAGTTCAAGATTTGTCTGTTTTTCTTTATGTGTGTAACTTCCAAACAGGCACAGAATCAATGTCTCCAGCGTTCCTGTAGGGGCCCAGGAGGTTTCCGCTCCAACCACCACCCACTGGCAGTAGCCCTACTCCATCACCCCTGCCCGTTCTGCCCTGAGGCAGTCATGGGGACTATTTTTAAGGATGTTCCCTCCCTCTAGCCTGGTCTGGCTGAATCTGAGACATTTCCCCTCTTCCAGATATATGGATCATTCTATTCTCAGTGACAGAAACTTCAGTCTATATTGAGGACGCAGGTGCAAAACAAGATGAAGGCTGAAAGGTCCAAGGAAAAAAGATGGAGACGTCGCCCCTTAGATACTGTTGGCGGGAGGGGACAGAGTAAACACACTGAGCTAGAAGTCGCTTCTGTGCACCGGGGGTGGGAGGCAAGGGAGTTGTTTCAATGCCCTGATTCCCGTGAGACCTGGTGTGTGAGGTTCCTGATAGGGGAGAGGTGAAGGGACCAAAGCACTGGAAAGAACCACAGGCATCCTGTCATGAATGACAGGGGTCCAGAGTAACATCTGGGGAGACACACTTGTTCTCATGGTGAAGGGCCTAGAGTAATCGTGCAGCTTTCTCTTGAGGGGAGAAAGCCACAGGTAGCCTTTGGATCACAGACGAGAAAGGCCGGAGATTCCTGGGACAAGAGGTTGCCTGCTGCCCCAGGCTATGCCACATCTGATCCAACCCAGGGCCCAGAACAGCTGCAGAGAACAGGGCATTTTACAAAGAGTTTGATTTTATTGATATTTAAATATATTAAATATTTCACTGAAATACATGGTACACTACCGTCCCCCATTCCCACAGTGGTTACATTATAAAACCAGAGCCCATGGCTTCCCACACCCTGGCTCCTCCACCAGAGGTGAGGAAAGAGGCAGTGGTAACCCAGGGGAAGGACATGGCTGGCACTGTGGTACAGGGAGCCAGGGTGTGGACAAACCCCTCCCACCCGGCAAGAAGCAGACAGGTCACCCAAAGCTGAGACCTTCCCCCTCTAGCTTACTTAAACACTTTACCCCACCCCATGGCACCAAGTAGTTCCTTCCTATCCAGGGATATGGCTGGGGGAAAGGGGGTCAATCTTCTGTCTGGACCAGCTAGTCTTACCCTCCTCTGCCTCAGCTAATCAAGTGCTCAGTGGTTCATCTGGCTGATACATGGAGAGCCCCAGGAAAGCAGTACCAAGCCAGAAACCAGGCCTCTGCAGGAAGCCGGTGCCAGAAGGAGCATGAAAAAGGGCGAGATTATTACTTGCCCCTTCCATAGCCCCTAAAACCCTTTCTCTTTCTCTCTAGTTAATGTCTAGGACAAAGTGATCTTCAGTCAAAACTTAGGCTTAATGCCCCTGGCTTAAATAGGTACAGACAGGTAACCCAAGGCACCAACTAATTTAGGCCAGAGTCGAGGAGGATACAGGGGGTTAAAGGAAGGCAAGGATAGGAAGGGGATAGAATCCAACCCTCAAAGGCTTCATGGGGACTAGGAGCCAAGATTAGAGTCTAGCTATGCTAGAATCAGGCTGAAGACTTGGGAAAGCCAAGTTTAAGGTTCCCAGGCTCCATCCCCTAGTACCAAAATCTAGGTCCTCAGAAGGATCCCATGCTCCCCCAGTCCAAAAGCATAC
Organism: Nannospalax galili; assembly: GCF_000622305.1. Classification (NCBI taxonomy): domain Eukaryota; kingdom Metazoa; phylum Chordata; class Mammalia; order Rodentia; family Spalacidae; genus Nannospalax; species Nannospalax galili. Next base: position 491,478 of record NW_008355797.1, read on the forward strand.
CCAGGACACAAGCTGAGAAACTCAGGAAATGTCTGAGCCTCTACCCAACAAGCCCCCAACAGTTCAAGTGCAAGGAACACTAGAGCTCTAGCAGGTGCTTGGGTCCCTGCCCTAGGCAAGGAGACAGTCCTACTGCACATGTGGCCCCCAAATGGCACTTAGGGATTTGGCACAAAAAGGACTCCTGTCCCCAGGCCACCCTCCTTTTGCTACCAAACCCCATCCTGCTCCTGTGCAACCCGGCATCTCTCTCCATCCTTTGAGATAGGAAACCCCGTCTTAATGCTAGAAGACAGAGGCCCACAGGAGAGAGGCAACCCTGGGTAGAGCACTGAGGAACTGGAGCGCAAGAACACATACAGACCTGGAAAACAGATATGCACACACAAAAACCATGCACACACAGTTACACGAACACACAGGCTCTCCCCAGTACCAGACTTGGGAGGCCAGGTTTGGAGTCAGGGCTCTTTCTTAGAGCCCTGACCCTTTTCTATTTGGCAACAGAAGGAGTAGAGACGCTCCGTGCCCCCTTGCCAGCAGACAGCAAGTGAGCGTTGGGGCCGAGGGAGCTGATCCTGGCCACACTGGGGCTTCAGATCAGCCTGGCACCATCCTCCTCCCTGGCCGCCTGCACTCTTCGGCACCTGCAGGTGACTGTCCAATTCCTGATCTTCTGATGTCCCCACACACAGGCTTGCTCGCTGGCTGGTCATTTTCACAGTACCAATGAGGCCAGATACCCCTTTCCCTGGAGCGTGCAGGAATTGGGGCTAAATCTGAGCTGTCAGAGGTCCCTTTGATCCCCTTTGGGGACAGATCATGGGCCTAGGATTTGGCAAATGGAAACAGTCCCCTGAAACGTGGTCAGAGAGGGGTCCCCACAGCACCTCCTTCCTCTGCCCTGTGCCTAGGAAGGAGATTTGGTTGGGCCTGGGAGTGCTCAGGACCAGTGCTGGGGATGCAGGCACAGCAAAGGCAAGCATGGAATAGGCATTCCTCATGCCTGCCCTAGTCTTTATACAAAATATTCCCAGGAAAAAGAGGGAAAGGACCCAGAAGTGAGCCTGTCACCCAGACAGGGAAACGGTAGGCATAGCAAGTTGCCATTTTCCTCTCTCAGGCAGGAGAGCTCCATGGCCTCTGCCACTGCCCCTTCAACTAGAAGAAAGGAGAGGGAACAGCTCTACCCCAATTCAGAAAGTCACTTGGATAATCCTCTTGGTGTCCCTTCCTTCACCACTCCGAAGGCAGATGAACATGGTCCAAGCACAGCCCGCTGAGGTGTTCCCTTTTGCCGTCAGCAAGATCTGGAGGCTCAGTGCCCCTTGCCACAGCTCCACCCAGCGAGCACAGAGTCCACTCAATGCCCAGCTCGGTCCCTTCAGCTGAATCTGTAGCTGCGCTCTGCTAACTGCTGGGGCCCCCATTGAGGAAGTAGGTGGTCATCTCCCCCTTGCCCTTCACCTTGACCACCCCTCGACACTCCAGTTGGTAGCCCTTGGCAGCTAGAACCTGGTACAGGTCCGTGGTCACCTGGGGGAGTGGGAGGGGAACCTGCTTAGCCTGGAATCTTTCCTGATGCACTGGCAGAAGCCCAGGGGTTCTCTGTCAGGCTAGCTCCCCTCCCGCCAGTCCCTACCCCACCAGCCACAGAAGATTGCGACCCCACCCCTGTTCTGCAGAGAGACCTGTAAAAGTCCCCTGGACTCATACTCCTCCCACCTCAGCTCACATCCCCCTCACCTGTATGCGGTCAGGGACCCCCGTGCTGTCCATACGACTGGAGACATTCACTGTGTTTCCCCAGATGTCATACTGTGGCTTCCGGGCCCCAATGACGCCTGCCACAACTGGACCCATGTTCAACCCTGAGGTGGAGAGAACAGCAAGAGATTGAGACTAATGGGTGCTCCAGGGCTAGTCCGGGGAATCACCCCATCTGGGACTTTGAGAAGGGCCCAGAGAAAAAATGTGCGAGGACAAGTCTTCTGGTGCTTAAAAAAGGCAGGGAGACTCTGAGCATGATGGCTGAGCCACTCCCCTGACCAAGGTTCCCTTGTTGTCTACTACATGCTTCTCTGAGCCAACTACTAGAGAAAGCAATTTACACTGCTGCTACCCCTACCGTACAGACAAGGTCCTGGGGTGACTTACTAAATAAACCAGTACATAGAGCTGCCGGAAGTCAAACCAGTCTGACTCCAAACACACATATTTGGTCCTTTTGAGACAGGGTCTCCCTGTAGCTCCAGCTGGCCTGGAACTCACTACATGGAGCAGGCTGGCCTTGAACTCACAGAGATTCGCCTGCCTCTGCCTCCCGAGTGCTGGGATTAAAGGCGTGCGCCACCACACCCAGCTCCAAACTGCCTTCTACCAGTTCCTAGGAAAAGTACCTCTATCAGACTGACCACACATACATTTTTTAAAATACTTTATTATTTTTATTTTATGTGTATGAGTGTATTGCCTGCATGTGTGTAAGTGCACCCGTGTCATGCAGTGCCCACAGAGGTCAGAAGGAGGCGTCGGATTCCCCCAGAACTGGAGTTATGGATAGGTTGTTAGCCACCATGTGGGTGCTGGGAATCAAAGCCGGGGAACCCAGGTCCTCTGCAAGAGCAGTCAATGCTCTTAACTGCTGAGCCATCTCTCCAGCACCACACATAAAATTTTTTAAATAAACAAAATATTTTAAAAGGAGGGATAACATGAGAATTAAAATGTGTTCAGAACACATTTTTCTTTTCTTTTAAGAAAAGACCCTAGCATACAGTATACTCAAAACAAATAGTCTTTGTCCTTAATATTAAACTTGACATAGAGGGGGAGACCCTACAGGCGTCCTACCCAACCTGCACCCTCAGTTTCACCCACACACTGTCCCAGGAAAACCTGCCAAGAACCAGGTCCTCTCACCAATCTTCATCTGGAAATTGTTGAAGGAGTGCTCATTGATGTGCTTCATCTGCTCCATGAGTCGCATGGCATAGTCTGCCAGGGCAGTGACATGGGAGCGGCCCACCTGGTCGTAGGTGCTGGCGTTCAGGCCAGAGGCAGCCATGTAGGTGCTGCCAATCGTCTTGATCTTTTCTAGCTGCCGGAATCTCTCCTCACTGATGATCTGGACAACATGAGGTGATCTGTGAGGCCAAACCCAGGTCTACCCCAGAGAGCTGTCCTTGCCGTTCCTTGGCTCCCTTCCTCCCTGCTCCCCTGCCTCAATACTCCCCTCCTTTTAGTGGATGAGCTCCCTTACAATCACTGCTCTCAGTGAAGGTCTGAGAGGTCAAGAAAATCCAGGACCCTGGGCAAGGGGTTGGTCATATAACTTCAGAAGGTCAACTGTGATGTCACCTCACAGGACACAGGACAGCAGAAACACTCTGACCCTCGCCTTTTGAGGAACTGTGTCCCAGAGTGAGGAAGGGACTTTCCTCCAGAATAGTGAAAGGCCCATCCTGACCCGGGTGCTCAGGACACTTCCTCACAGCTTGCTCTCATGTTCACGATTTGGGAGACCATCTTGCCTGCTTGGTCTTATGGCTTTGCCAGGAGACTGCTGTCTTCCGTCTCAACATCACCTGACACTTATCCTGCCCTGCAGAGCCTCATGTTCTCCTTTGTTTCCCAACAATGATGACCCTGCCCCACTGAGGCTGACCCCATTGCTACCTGTGACAGGGCAAGCGACAGGGGTTTATGTCCAAACCTACCCTTACCCCTTGCCATATCTCCGGCTTCCACCAAAGCTCCTTCTCTTCTCAGTACCACCCACCCCTTCCAATCCATGGCTTCCTCACCCAAAGTTTCTACACATCCCCGGTTCCCAAATCTCCCCCGCTCTGACAGCACGAGCCAATGGACAAGTACCTCATCAAAGTCTGCGATGATCTCATTGAGCAGCCGCAGGCACTCGACACCCTCATTGTTTGCCTCCAGCTCCACATAGAACTCAGAGAAGTTGGCAATGGAGGCAAACATAACAGCCACGCATTCACACGACTGGTAGTAGAGTTCATCATTGCGGTGCTCCCGGGCCAGAAAGTGGGCAGCCACATCCTTGGGCAGAATGTTATGCAGCAGGCGTCGGTTGTATGCCTGGAGCTCTTCCATCTCCTCCTTCTCCCCTGTTGCCTGTGGGCACCATATCTATCACCCATTGCCCAACATTCACAAGGGGTGGGTGCAGTGGCCAAGGCCTGAAGTTGGGCATCAGAGAGAACCACGTGGAGAAGGAAGGACACAAGCAGATAAGGCCTAAAGAACAGGCAAAGGGGTGTAGGGAGCGGGTACAGGAGAGGTAGGGACAGGAGATGCACTCAGAGAAGGTATGGAACCAGGGTGGGCTTAGGGCAGCCTCAGCCTTAACCATCTAGCGAAAGCTGCATTTCTGGCTAGCCAAAGCTCTGTCCGCAGGATCCCCCTCTCCCGCGAAGGTCCAGCCAAGGCACCTGTAGTTTCCAGAGGAAGTCCAGGCGGGCAGTTGACTCCACCTGCTGGGCATGCAGATACAGTGCCAGCGCAAAAACCAGCAGAATGACAGGGGCCATGTATTTGAGTGCGACCCTCCCTACAGCTGAGCTGAAAATAAGCAGAGACAGGCTTGGTGTCTGAAGGAACCATCTGCCAGCCTCATCCTTTGCTGCCCCAGAGTCCTCACTTACCAGTCCAGCCCATCAAAGGTCTCATTGGAAGAAGCCCTGGCAGGAAGATACAAAAATCACTGGTTGCTGCGAGGGGCATGGGAGGGAGACAGAGACTGAAATGCCAGGCCCTCTAGTGAGGCATCAGGCAGGGGGCTTTCCACAGGTAAAAGCTTAAGAGCAAAAGTTAAAAGAGCCTCTACTCTGAGTGGAGCTTCTGTACTGACAACTATATGACCTGGGACAAGGTGTTTAAAACTCTCTAAGCCTCAGTTTCCTCATCAGTGAACCAGGGTTCATATCGTATAAACGTTTTAGCATGTGCCTGTCATGCCATAAGGCTTCATAGATATTCATCATTGGGATATTTACCACTACCCTGCTATATAGGTAGTACTGACATTTTACAGATGAGAAAATGGAGGCCCAGAGGTTAACTCATCTGTCCAAGGTTACATGGCTAATAAGCAGTAGATCAAGCATTCAAACCCAGTAGACTCCAGAGGCTCTTCCTACCACAACAAGCTATGCCCACATATCACAAGGAGTTGGGTTTTGCAGGGGAAAAGCCTCTATGGGTCCCAGGCAAAGACTTCAGGGAAGAGTCAGGGGGTTTGGCTCCTAGCCAGAGCTCTGCCACTAAGCAGCCCTAGGACCTATATGTGGTTAAGACCGTGGATAGGAAAGCACCGTGAAAATGTGACATTTTGTTTTGTTTTTGTTTTTAATGCCTGATGACACAGGGATTTCCCACAATTGGGGCTTCTTTAGAGTAACCAATTGGTCACATGCCAGGATCTGCTCCATTGCCTCCCTTTCTCTCTCTCAGGTGAGCTGTACATGACAAGAGCAAAGGGGCTCGGTACCAGAGACTCTCAGTGGCCCAACAAGGTCAGGGAGCTGCCTGGGGCGTTAAAGGGACTGAGAATTAACTTACAAGCCATGGACACCAAGTAGTAGATCATAGTTGTCAAAGATGGTGGCTGGGGGACCCAGAAGAAGCAGCACCAAGTAGATGAGCCCCAGGACAAAGGTCATAGCCAACTTGCCAATGCTGCTGATATGCAGGAAGACAGAGCTGGCCAAGAGACTCAGCAGCATGTTCCCGATGAAGTACTGGGGGGAGCAGGGATAGCAGAGGCAGCATTGGGTGACAGTAGAGACCATGGCATCTAGGGCAGGGAGGGCCCTGCACTCCCTTGTCTGACCTGTCCTCCCTTCCACCACCCTCAAACAAACCCCAATGCCCTTCACCCTCCATGCCCAGTTATACCACACCAGGGCCCCTGGTTGTTCCTGGAGTCAGGGACATTGGTAAGTTCCTAATTCCCTGGTGCCCATCACCAGGCCTGGCACAGAGGGGCCAATAACTGTGCCAGGACACCCCCCTCTGCCTGAACACTGCTTGGACACCTCAGGGAAGCTGCAGGTGGGTGCGGTGCCCTCACACAGGGGAGCATCCAGGCCCAGAGAGTAATTGAGCTGTTGTAGGTGGCAGGTGGTGATGTCAGCGGGTGTTAAATTCAGCATCCGGGCTGCGCAGGTCCGTATGGGGGTGTGATTACAGGTGAACTGCAAAAGTTGGATGTGTATCAGGGTAACCAAGGAGGGAAAGGATTACAAGGGCCAAACCCAGGTACCTTACACTCCATGCACCAAAGTTCTCAAGGATGACAAGAAAGGGGAGACAAAGTGAGAAGTAGAGTTAACCTCCCCCTCCGCTGGGACGGTAGGTTCCCTAAAGGTAGGAAGCCCCCAGTCCTCAGAACGGTTCCCAGCACAGAGCAGAGGTGGGAGAATTACCATGTTGGCGATGGCAGAGATGAACACAAGCAGAACTGAAAATATGCCAACTGCTGTGCTATGCACCCGTGAGCGGACGATGCTGCGAGACAGGCGCTGTAGGACCTTCGGGAAGAGCTGGATAGCAAGAGGCCAACAGTTAGAGGCAACATTAGTTAAGAAAGAAGATTAACCAGGAACAGGGTTCAGCAAGAGGCATGGCCTTCCCTTCCTTTTGCTACGGGATCCCCCTCCTTCCCCAACAGTCCCAGGGAAGTCCCCCTACTTACAGAGCCACAGGAGCACACAGCACAGATCAGCACAGTGACCAGCAAGAGCAGGAAGAGACCGGAATAGACCCCGAGCATCAGCATGGAGCTGGCATAGGACAGGGCCAGGGAAATCAGGAAAAACTGGGTATCCTAGTCCCATCCCCAGAACAAGCAGAGGTGCAGACCTCAGGGACCAGGGGCTTGCATGGTTTAGGAAGGTTCGGGGATGTGGTTAAAAGGGTCAGGACTCACTGTGGGAATATGAGGAACTGGATGAAGCAGATGAAGCAAAAGACCAATAGGGCACAGGCGACGTAGGCTCCAAAGCGGGGATCAACCTTCCTTGAGTACTGAGGGAAAAGAGGCTGAGCTGGGTGCTGGACCCCACCCTGCGGAAGGCCGGGACAGCAAGGACAGGACACTACCAGGGGGCCTTGGGAGGAGGAGTCATTGGCCTAATTTATATGAATCTCCACCTCACACTGTGGTCTCCCCTCATAGCCAAAACCACCTCCTACTCCTTCACACGCACTCAGCCTCCTGGTCAGGACCTCCCTCCCTTCAGCCCCCAATCTTTTGCCCTTAGAGCCCCCAAACCTTCTTCTCGAGATCTTCTCTCTGGAAAGTGAGCAGGAACCGGCGTACATGGTCCTTACGCAGTTGGTCAATGCTACGGGCATCGATGGCACGGCCCAGGAACTCGTCCACTTCATCTTCAGGGTTCAGGGCATCTTGGGCACCCCGGCTGAGGACAGAAGACAGGCTTTACAAGGTGCGTGAGCAATGCCACATGATAAACAATGAAAAGGGCAGGGCTCAGACAGCAGCCAAGGAAGGGCACGTGAGCCATGTGCTTTCATATATTACAGCTGCCACATCACAATCCCAGCTGCAAATGCCTTCTCCCTCCCTCCCTTCAACACTCCCGGATAGCCGGACTTACTTGTCTTTGCTGGAATCATCAATGCCCTGGAGAAAGGGACAGAATGTGTAAGTGAGGTGAAATGCTGGCCACTTTCACCTCTAGCTCCTTCCCATCTCAGTACTATGCTGAGGGTGTCTCAACACATAATTTGGGAGACTTAGGGCTCTTTGGATGAAACCTTCCCCGGACCCCAATTTTACAAAGCACACGTGGAGACGGCAGCCATAGGAAGGAAAGGAACACAATGTTGGGGGAGACAAGAACGGGAGGCAGCCAGGTCATGGTACAGAGGGCCCCTCACCATCTGGCGGAATGCCTTGGAGTCCTTGGTCCGGGAGAAGGCACGATCAGGCACCCAGCGTGGCATCAGCCCTTCCAGGGAGTTGGCCCTTGTCCGCTGCAGCTTGGCCAACATAGCCTTCTCCTCTTTCTGTGTGGGCAGCACGAGTACAGGCTCAGAAGCGGGACCCCAAGAGGACCTTTGCTAACACCTCCCCATTTTTCCCTTTCCCTGCTTGCTCCTCCCACCAGCCCTGCCCTGGCCTGACCCTTTTCTGGCTGGCGCCCAATATGAGGAAGGTCTCAATGCGCTGCTCCTTGAGGTATGCATTGCGCTCACCACCGCGACCCGGCTCCACCTCATAATCGCCATTCAGGTACTGCAGTGTGGCCCGAGTGATGTGAATACGGCTGTATGGGACAAGGAAGTAAGACCTTGGCTCTCCCACTCCCCCCCCACACCCCCTAGACCCTACCACTCACCCAGCACGGCCCCCAGCCTCCATGTGGTTGGCCAGGGTCACATCATTGGACCACACATCAAACTGCCATTTCCGCAGACCAAGAACACCACAGTGTACACGTCCACTGTGGATGCCCACACGCATGTTCACATTTACACCTGTTACTTCACGCACCAGCCTGGGAAGATGCAATATTAGATCAGCTCCAGGCAGTCTTCTCATCCCCAAGTCAAGAACCCAAGCAAGGGTCAGCGAGATGGCTCAGCGGGTAAAGGTACTTGCTACCAAGCCTGACGACCTGACCCACAGGGTAGAAGGAGAGACCAACTCCAACAAGTGTTCCTCTGACCTCCACACTTGCACTGTAGCAGGTACACCCACACAAACATACACACACAGTAAGTAAATATTAAAAACATTTAAAAAATAAAGAACCCAAACAGCCCAGGCAAAGAGAAGAGAACAGCCTTGGTAGACATGGGCAAGAGGCTGCCCAGGGCTCAAGGGCAAGGGGGTGAGAAACTATGTTCCACAGGGGCCCCCTGCATCTTGTGGGATTGAAAGGTTGTCTGTATTTTCTACAGCCCCAGACCCCCCCACTGCTCTAGCCACCTGCACTCTCCAGCTGGCTGGAGTCCAAGGGAGAGCATGGGTGGGTCTTCACACAGATTGGAGAAAGATCCACTCCCCTTCCCAGTGATAAATAGATCTCAAAGACAGAGTCAAGACTGGGAAGATTCCTGAGGACACATCAGAGTAGGAGCAGTCTGGACACCCACAGTTCCAGGAAGCCTGGGAAGGGGGCACTGCTTACGAGATGGCCTCGATCATGTCCACCCCCATCTCCACACAGCAGTGGGCATGGTCTGCCCGGGCCTCAGGCAGCCCTGACACACAGTAGTAACAGTCTCCTAAGATCTTGATCCTCAGACAATGATTTTCCTAAAGGGGAAGAGGTGGAGGATCACCTTTACTCTCTTGACCACCCAGCACACCCGACCCACCACCTTAACTGCAACCTCTGCTCCCACACCTCCCAGCTGCCACCAGCAAAGCTGTGCTGTCATCACAGTTGTCACTGTCCCCAAGCCCCAGCACCCTCACCGCAGCCAGCTTGTCAAACCGGGCAAAGAGCTCGTTCAAGGTCATGACCAGCTCCTGTGCAGTGCACTGGGAGGCCAGGCTGGTGAAGCCCTCAATGTCCGCAAATAGGATGCTGTGGATGATAGCAAAGGACAGATGGCCCTCACAGCCTTCAAAGACTCTGAGACACCCTGCAACCATCTTGGCATAGTTTCCCATCCCCACCCTACCTGACATTATCGTGCTTCTGGATGTAGATCTTATGGAACATCATGTCTTCTTTTTTTGTGTTGATGTCTTCTTTCATCTCCATGGCAACGTGCTGGGGCAACACCGATAGCAGCAGCCGCTCCTAGACCAGTGGTTCCAACCACTATGCTCTTTGCTTCCCACTTTGACCCCTCTGGTTCCTTCCACATTCCCAGAGCCCTCCTATATCTCCCTGATGACCTGAGCTTCCCTTCCAGACCTTGGTCTGACCCTGCCCAATACAGCCCTCAGAAGTTATCCACCCTAGCTCTCTCTGACCAACCTCCTCCAAATGCACCCCTGTCTACTCCCTCCTGCTCTTGGACAGGTCAGGACCCCAGTGTCACAGGGCTTTTCTGATGCACGGTACAGGAGACCATTCACACTGCACTCCACAGACCTGGACAACACAGTAGGTCCAGTCTGCAAGTTACTTGGGGATGAGGAAGGAGAACACCCTAGCTGAGGGAGGCAGCCCCCACCTGCTGGCGATTCTCATGCTGCAGGTGCAACCGAGCCTGGATATAACCTCGGGTCTCCCGAAAGGCCTGGCGCTGAGACACTTCAGCAGGGTAGTGTGTGCAGATGCCAATGACGTTGGTGCAGAGGAAGAGCACCATGTTAGCACCGAGCTGTAGGAAGGCGGCAGAAGCAGGTGAGTGACCACTTCCCCAGCACGCACACATGCACACAACCTGCTGGGCTCTCTCAGGACACACTCGTGCCTCAGGCAAGAAGTGAGAGTCCTACACCCTGCCTGTTCCATCTCTGTAATACATCTCATTTCTTACAGAACTCCAGGGAGATCCCAGCCTTACCTGATCATTTCACAACTAGAAATGTGAGCTTTTTACAGCTTCAGGGGCCAGGAACACTAACCAATCATGGATCCAACCGCAGCGCCCTGCAATCCCCTGTCCCACAAACACCCCTAACAAAAGATAAATGCTCCCCCTGCATTAGTTCTTAACGAGACAGCACCAAGGAGACCTGAGTTTTCCATCCTCCTCTGAGTGAACCAGAACAGGCCACTTCATATCTCTGGGCCTCTATCTGCTCATCTAATAACCCAAACAGGAAGAATAAGTTCTCTAAAGCCCCCCCACGCCCTGCAGACTGAATAACAAGAATAACCACCATTGGATTTTGTTGTTTGTTTTGTTTTTGAATTTTTGAAATATGGTCTCATTATGTAGTGGTGAGCCTCCTGCCTCAGACTCCCAAGTGTTGGCACCAGATTTAAGCCACAACACCCAGCTCCATTATTACTATTATTACTGAAGCTAGTTGGCTGGCCACTTGAAGTGTTACTGAATTCTAAAGATGCTTACCATACATTAATCAATGTATTTCTTACAAGTCTATGAATCAGGTAACCGAATCCCATTTCAACACTGAGGGAGTCAGCACATAGAAGCTCAGCAACTTGACCAAGATCACATAGTTGGTTCTGATCGGCATGAGACTTGAGTCCTGGAAAGTCAGGCTGAAATGCTGTGCCCTGGTCCTGCTGTTTAGTGCATCTAGGTTTTTAGTAGCCCTCATTTCTCTTTTTTTTTTAACTTATGTTTTATGTGTATGAGTGTTATGTCTGCATGTATGTAAGTGCATCCGTATCATGCAATGCCCAAAGAGGTCAGAAGAGGGTATCAGATCCCCTGGAACTAAAGTTATAGATAGTTGTTAGCTGCCATGTGGATGCTGGGATTCAAACCTGGGTCTTCTGCAAGAGCAGCCAGTACTCTTAACTGATAAACCATCTTTCCAGCCCCAGCCCTCCTTTCTCCACTGACTAACTCTTGAGGGCTAGCCTCAGAGCCCAGACTTGGCATTCTCTGTCTCTCTCTGTCTCTCTCTCTGTCTCTGTCTCTGTCTCTTATACACACAAACACACACACAATACCACACACACACACACACACACACACACACATGCACAGCCCTGAAGGACTTCACACCTAAGGCCCCACCCTGAGCATAGCCATCCTAATCACCAACAGCAGAATTAACTGGAGCTCAGGCCCAAGGGAACAAGGGAAGCTGCCTCAATGTTGCTGGAAACTCAGGGGTTAACATGGCACTTGCAGCTCCACCCAAGTTAGATGGGGCAGGGCTAGGGATGGGGAGAAGGAAGGGAAAGCTCACCAACTGCCCTGAACCAGAACTAGTCTTGCAGACTTGGCCAGGACATTCAATCTTTGAGACCTCGGTTCCTCTGTGTAAAACAGGTCTGGCTAACCCGGAGCATTTCCAGCACTGACCCTCTAGGACTGGCCTCCAGCTGCCCTTCCCAGTCCACAGGCCCCAGATTGCCTAGGCAGAGCTTCCCCTCTCAGCAATAGGGGTGAAGAGGGGGCATACTATCTCCCTTGGGGGCTTCTAAGAATAGCCCCCAGTGGGGGAGAAGGAGGGGGCAATCCAGGCAACTTCCCTTCCTGGCCCCAGGAGCCCAAGAGGAAAATGTGAGTCATGGTGGAGGGAAGGGGAAGAGGGATAGGAGACTGAAATAACTCTCCACAAGCACATCCCTGTCCACTGTGAGAACCAGGGCCCTGGAGGGGACCCCACCTGAGCAATGTCACTGAGTGAAACTGCACATGTGTCTGAATGAGTGGATGGGAGGAAGGGTCCTTCCCATGAGCATGAGTGGTGGTGGATCTGGGAAAGGGATGCCCAAGGGGGCCACAAGCCCCTACTCCATCAAGGAACCCACAGGCCCCAGTGGGCACATGGGATTGTTCTCAGCTCAGAGAGGCTACATGGGCAACACAAGCCCCGCAAATGGGCAGAGCAGCAGTTTTCTCCAACCATCCCAAGAACGTGTCTACAGAGACCCACTGGGTGAGACTGGAGTCAGGCACCCTGGGCAGGTAGGAGACTGGCAGTTCTGACCTCCCAGGCTGAGCCTCCCCAATCAAGCACTGGGCCTGGCTCTGGGCACCATGCCAGCTGAGAGCAGGGAAGAGCCACACACCCACCTTCTGGCAAGCCAGGGAGGAAGGGGGAAGGGAGACACCGCCCCTAAGTTCCTTCTCCCCCAAAAGGACAGTCCAGCCCCAAATCCCCACTTCATAGGCAACCTGGAAGAGAATCTGGGAGCTGGCACTGATGGACCTGGCCCTTTAAGAAGCATGACAGTGCCCTATGGGCACGTGCTCCACAAACAAACCAGCTATAAAGTTACTGTTAAAAGGTACGCTCTGTTCTTCGAGCATAGTCTGGGAGGGGAAGGGCATCATGCCAGAGAACCCAGCTTCTCACCCTGGGAGCCCCAGGCAACTTTCTGTTTGTGAGGCCATGGTGGGCTACAGGCCACAGCCCTTGGCATAGAGAGGCTGGTCCCTCCCACAGTGAGCAAGGCAGAGGATCCAGCACCCACAATGGCACTGACTAGAGGCTGTGCCTACAGCAGCCTGCTCTCTACTCCCTGGGCAAGGAATGATGTAAGGCCATAGACCCCAAAAGCATGTCTCTGAGAAGCCCTTACAGGATCTCCCATAGCTTACTGCCCTCAGGTGAGAACCCTGCCTAGTCAGGTCTATTCCACTGGAAAGGTGAGGTCCTAACAGCAACACCATGAGGTAAATACTATTTAGACCCAGTTTTACAGACTGGGAAAGTGAGGTCAGGAGAGTTGGGGTCAGTTGTCTAAGATCCCATGCAGTAAAATGTGGCCCCTTACCAGGCATATCTGCCTGCAACCAAGCCCACCTGGCTACTGGACCCCAGCAACCACACTCAGAACCAGAGGCAGTAGCTGGCTTAAGCGGAGAATCCGAAGGCAGGGCTGCCAGGCCCCCGGTACCCAGTGTACAAAGGTAAGTCACCAGACTTCAGTGCCCCTTTCTTCTCCAGTCCAACCCTATTCAAACCACCCTTAACCCAGGAAAGATCTGACCCCAGTTCTCAACCTTCTCTGTCCTCTCAGAAATGGCCTTGGTCCCAAACAGAGCTCCTCCTTCCCTTACCAACTCCATCCCAAACCTCATCCCTTCACATCACCACCTAGGGCTGCTCCTCAGGGATGACACCAGGGCTTGAGTCTCGGATACCAGCAAGGACTCAGAGATGGAAGACCTGGACAGTGCATGTCTCCGCATCTGAAATCCTACACTGTGTCTGCAGGCGGCACTGCTTCTACAGGCCTAGGCCAAAGAGCCAGAGACAGGCCTGTGATAACACAGTACAGGCTTGGTCCCAGGACCCTCCTTCTCAGCAGTGTCCACTGATGCAGGTCCCAAACAGAGACCCACCCCTGAAACCTGGCCTCCGGGATATAGCCAGATATCCCTGCACCAAGTCCCTCCCCAGCCAGCCTCCTTCCCACTCGGCACAGTGCACTCTACTGTACCCACCTGCTTCCAGAGGAAGGGATCACCACGGTTGAGATACCAGGCCAAAATCAAATGTAAGGTGGAGAGGCCCAGGCCGCTGAGCACAGCAGCTCGCATCCGGATGGGCAGGAGCGTGTAGGTGACATAGACAAAGAACACAGGGCACCAGAGGCCTGCAGAAGGGCTGTGTGGGTTCGCTGCCACGGCACCCCCGACCTGTACAACTGCCAGGATGCCCAACACCACATAGCTCACCACCCACATGGAGTCCTGGTGGAAGCTTTGTCGGTTGCACACCACCATGAGTGCCACAAAGAGGGCAGCGGCACAGGTCAGCAGGGCCACATAGGCGGGCTGAGGCGGAGCAGGTGCGGCGTGAAAGGTCAGCAGCACGACGGTGAGCAGCACAAGCACTGCCATGAGCAGTGTGAGGCTGCTCTGGTTCATCTGGAAAAAGTAGCGCTGGTACAGGCGCTCCAGCTTGGCGGAGCGGAACTGCTTCGACTGGAACACTCGCACCAGATGGTGCCAACAGGATCGCCCACTCCTAGGTGCCACATCAGGTGCCACTTCAGCCGTCCCTACTGGCGTTGTCACCTCAGTGTCATCGAAACCCAAGGCCACTGATCGCAGCCCCAGCTCCATACCCCTGCCTGGGCCGGCTCTCCTGATGAAGGCCTCGTCCTGCCAGGGACACCGAGTAGGAGCCGCAGGGGTGGGGCTGGGTGGCTCTGCATCCTTGAAGCAGCTCATGTAGCAGGGTGCACAGAAGCCACTGGCCCGAGTCCCATGTCGTGGGCGCTTCTGCCCATTTCGTTCACCCCAAGCTGTTTTTCTTTCATCCACTTTGGGAACCAGGAGGCCGCTAAACCATGACATGCTCCTGGGAGGAAAGGCATGAGATGTCAGTAGCTCCGCTGGGGCCGCTGCCACCGCAGGAGCTTATTCACTGTGCACCCCCACAGCATTCGTACCACCCTTATAAAATTACTCTGAGGTTGGGGCTGAAGAGATGGCTCAGCAGTTAGGAACATTGGCTATTCTTGCAGAAGTGCCAGTGCCCTATGGGCACGTGCTCCACAAACAAACCAGCTATAAAGTTACTGTTAAAAGGTATCCAGCACCCACATGGCAGCTAACAACTGTCTGTAACTCCAGTTCCAGGGGATCCAGCAGCCTCTTCTGTCCTCCTCAGGCATTGCACGACATGGGTGCACTTACCTGTATGCAGGCATACATGCATACGCGTAAAATAAAAACAATAAAGTATTTGTCTTTAATTACTCTGAGGTAGGCAGTAGCATCCCCACTCAACAGGTAAGGAACAGAGACGCAGGTAGAAAACATACCCAAGACAGCAACCACACAATGGGGGGGGATCCAAGAGTCTAAGCTTGACCTATCTGATCCCCAAAGCCAATACACTTAATAATTCACCTCTTCCCTAAAAGTTAGTATTGACTTCTTGGTGGTCACAAACTCAGGTGTCTTGGGGCTGGGGATTTAGCTCAGAGGTAAAGCACTTGCTCAGCAATTGCAAGGCCCTAGGTTTGATCCTCGGCTCCAGAACAAAAAAAAACAACAAAAAAGACAAACTCAGGTATCCATGTCAAGTAGGAAAACAGTCCACAGTTCAGGACAATGAGAGAAACAGACTACAGACTGATCCTGGGGACAAGGGCCACCCACCACCAGCAGACCGGTGCCACTGGTGTGCCAATGAGGCCTGAGCCTCTGGGTTTTTCAACAGAAGCTAAAAGAAAAACTTGGATTTCAACATGGTATCTCCCAATTTTTAAGCATTGGCATCTAATCCATATTTTATGACCCTACTTACAAGCCAAATAAATCATGTGCCTGTGAACTACAAATTAGTGACCTCTGAAGCGAGGCGTGGTGGATCTCTGTGCCAACCTGGTCTACATAGTGAGTTCCAGGACGGCTGGGGCTACAGGGAGACCCTGTCTCAAAAAGACCCCCCCAAAAAAGTTACACATAAAGAAAATATAAATAAAAAATTAGTGACCTCTGTACGAAGGGGGATCTCCACATCCTTCCTCAGCGCACACGCACACACACACACACACACACACACACACACATACACACACAGAGCACACTTCAAAGGGGATAGCTCAACTTCTCCCACAGGTCACAGCTCAAGTGTTACTTCCTCAGGGAAGATTTCCCAACCCCACCCCAAGACTAAGTTTGGTCCAGTTTACCTCTGTACATTTCCTCCATAGTACTTACTGCAATTATAATTAAATCATTCCTCTTTTAATGTAGGCTTCTATCCCTATGACTACAAGTGTTGTAAGGGTAGGAATTATCCACATTTTGGTCAGCACTTTATCTCCAGAGTCAAGTACCAGGCCTGGCTTACAGAAGGAACTCAGTAAATGCATAATGAAAAGATAAAAAGCGGAGGAGTGTGGTCCAGTGGTGAGTGTCTGTCTAGAATACAGACCTTGGATTCAATCCCTAGTACTGCAAACTTTAAAAAAAGGTGAGGGGGGGGCAACGAGTAACCTCAAGGGCATGGGTATAAAGCAGTCAACATGAAATAATAGTTAATAATGACAATCCTGACTCCATTTTCCTCACTGCACCCAGTCACATTAGCCTGTCTGCTGTTCCCCAATACACCAAGCTCAGCCCAGCCTAGGACCCTAGTACTTGCTGTTCCCATCAGGAACAGGAGCTCCTCCAGGTCAGGCCCAGAGGCCCTTATCAGTGTGACTCTTACCACCCTTTTAAAATAGCAACTCCCTTTCCTGGGGTTCCCTATCTCTCTTACCAGCTTTATAATTTTTCTTTCTCCACAGCTCTTATCAGCAACTGCCATTCTATCATTTTTATTTGTTCATTGTTGCTAACTGGAATGTCAACTTGATGAAGGCAAAGATTGGGCCTGTTTTGCTTACTGTGGTACCTACAGCACCCAGTAGGACCTAAATATTTTGCTGAGATGGGTGGTGGTTGGATAGATCGTACTTTCTCTGCATCATAAACTTTTCAAGATCTTTTCACATGCCTAATTTCATCTGGTCTTCATCAGTACCCCATGAAGCTGGTCCTATGGCCATCCGGGGAAACAGGACAGGTTTGAAAGAAACAAAAGCTGGCATCCAGGGCAGATTTTATGGCTGAGCCAGCTTGTAGAGATCCTGGACAACCAAGTAAGTCTTAGCTCCTACATTTCCCAGAAGAATATGCCTTGCACTAGGCTGGAGAACTCCATGACACTGCATTAAGGTTCTCCTGGCCGAAAACAAGTCTAGAGATGAGCATAAAAGCCACATCATTCATGGGTGACACCACCAAGACTACACTCTCCCATGCCTACAGGGCACCCTGAGGGGCCCCTCTGTCTTATGCCTGCTGAGCTGGCAGCACTGACATTTGTACTCACTAAGGAACCTGAGAGGAGCTTACCCAGCACCTGCCCCAGGTGGCCACAGAGCCAGATGCTCAGGAGCAACACTCCAAGCAGGCACTGGAGACACCCAAAGCAGAAGGCAAGCTGGAGACTTCTCTGTACACCCCAAAACTCCATTTCTGGGACCTCCTCAGTCAAATCCTGCATTCCTTCTATAGCTATAGAGCAGTGGGTCCTTCAACTTACCACCACCAGCACCATCGAGAAAGACATATCAGAAGTACAAGACTTCTGGTCCTGCTGGCATTCGGAAAAGGTCACCAAAGAAAGCCTGGCTCTTCAGAATACTTCATTGGAAGCACAGTGACCTTTTGGCAAGACCAGGTTTCAAACCTTAAGAGTGATTATTTGCTAGCTACCCTGCCTTGGACAAGTTGCTACCCTCCCTGTGTCAGTTTCTTCATTAAAAATCAGAGTGTAATGGTCCTGAAGAGAGAATTTAGTAATACCTGCCATATAATACACAATAAATACTAGTTCTCCCCCACCTTACCACAATTTGAACCCAAACCTCTGTCAATGTCCAAGAGACGGAAGGACGAGAGTCCTGAGCAAGGGCACGCATTCCTCCAGCCAGTCAGATGCCTGGTTCTATTAGCCCGTGTCCACTGCTCTCAGTTCTTTTAGCCCCTGTGTCCACTGCTCTCAGTCCGCAGAGTGAGCAGTGTCCCACCACGTCCCCACGCCCCACCCCATACACCATGACATTTTGCTTCAGCCTCACCCCATTCTCTGTCCCTTTTGCTGTTCTTATCTCCTCCCCATCACCACCATCCCAATTACCCCCACCACCTCCACCGCCCCCATTACCCCTACCCCCACCACCACCCGCCCAGGTCTATGTTCCCAAAGGACCTGTTTCTGGACATGTTCCCAGCCCCTGGAAGTACACTGCAGCATCTGGCTCATACTCACAGAGGAAGAGGGCAGACATTATCAGGGGAACACATGACCCTTCTAAGAACACTCTGACCCCCCCCAAGGGGATAGCTTCAGAGCTCTGTAACTGTCCAACCAACTGCAACTATCCCACCCCTGGGCTCCACTCCAGGCACTGCCCACCCTGGAGAACTTGCTGGGCTCACAGCACTCCTCTATGCCAGGCTAGGATGTCAGGAAAAAGAAGGGACTCTCCCAAGCCTCAAAATATCTCTGTGTGGTTCCTCCACCCTCCCCATTCAGGCACCCCTCACCATGAACTCCCCAGTGCAGACCACCATCCCTTCCACCTTTAGGCTCTTGAGCCTCTGACCTCCTCCTCCCCTGAGTCTTGATCCCTTTACTCTCTCACAGATTTGCTGCTCCAGGCACTACAGGCTCCCACAGCCGCAGCCATGTTCCATTTAGCACCACAGTCCCACAGTCCCAGGCCCAGCGCCTCCCAGACCTCAAGTCCCTCCCAAATCCTGATCTTTCAGTCTGAGACCAGAGTCTGGAGACCAAGGCCCAGCCTCAAAGACGGATCTGCCCACTGCTTTGCCCAACCCTTTTCCTGGCCAACTCTTGGCCCTCTCATCCCCAGGGCCCATCTGCCTCTGCCCTTGTTGGCAAAAGGAGGTTTCAGGGGTTTAAAAGACTTCAGAAAGTTCATGGTGAAGACTATGCCCAGAGGTAGGCCCAACAGTGCCAGCACTGCTCCCCATGCTGGGACCCTGCTCTCTCAATTCCAGGCCTTTCCAGATGTAGAGGAGCCTCCTCAGGGCCTGCATCTGTAGACTCAGCACAGCCCTCCCCAGTCCTGGCTCTCTCTAATGACTCCCACAGCCAGCTCCAGCCATACAACCCCCCTACCCCCCCAGGCCTGTCAGATACAGGGGCACTCTGGGCAGACACAGGTACTCGGAAAGGCTCTCTCACCACCTAATCCCACCTGGCTTTTCGGTCAGTCTGCCCCCCTGCCCACCCTGCAACAAGCCTTGGGAAGTAGGGACTGATACCACCCTTTCATCCCAAAGGTTCAGGGTGAGGGCAGGGAAGGGGACTCCCGCAAATGGAGAGCGTCCCTCCCCTCTAAACGTAATCACACTACTCCAAACTCGCCCCACAGCACGGATGCCAACCCCTGCGGGCACCCCAAGCATTCTTCCCTGCTCTGGACAAGCCGCAAACTCTAGCGAGAGGAGGAAGGGAAGCTCGCGAGTGGAGTGCGGGGGGCGGGGGGGGCTCCCGCCCGGCCGAGGAGCGCGGGTCCCCCTCCCTCCG
>NW_008355797.1:511889-560240 GCF_000622305.1 Nannospalax galili
GGAGCCCAGCTTAATAATTAATTAAGATTTCATTCCACGAGGCGCCAGGTGTGTGCACCTGGCACCCGCTCGCCCGCACCCCGCTTCTTTCCACTGACCCCAGCCCTTTGGGGCTCCCGCCCCCGACGGAAACCTGCTGCGCTGAGAGCCGGAGCCGGGGAGGGAAGGGGCATTCTCGGTGCCGCCCTCTGGCCCCACGCTCTCTGGGGCAGCCCTACCCGCCTCCCCATCACCTGCCAACTTTCAGAGTCCCTCCCCCCGGCACCTTTTACCCAAAGGGGTGTGCTTCTTTGCTGTGGGGGGCTGGGGTGTATTGCCAGGTTCATGAACTGAAAAAATTGTTTCGGGACGTTTATTTCCCTCCTGAAGCAGCTGCCCAAGTTACCTGGGAGATCGGGAAATCATGTGAAAGCTACTTTTAACCCTTTGAGGTGTATGATGTGGTGGAACCAAAAAGAAGAGAAGGGCTCGTGTCCAGGATGTAGGTGAGTCTGACTTAAGCGTCCCTTTGAGGCCCCCTCCCCAATCCTCTAGCCAGACCTGTAGCCCTAAGTCTCCTGCCAACCATCCCTACCTTCTTGTCCTTCAAGACCCAACTCTTGTCCACTCCAGATCACATCTGTGATTCCTAAGCCCAGGATGCACTTAAGGCAAGGAGGAGAGGTGCCTGCCCTAACCAGCCTAAAATGGGGATAATCCGGCCTCCTCTTCTCACAGGATTCTAAGGCTCAGACAGCAAAGTGCTGGCTGTAAGGTTTGAAAATGGGAAACGATGTGAAAGTGAGGGGCCGGAGCGCTGGACAGCAGTTGACAGCCTCTTGGGTTTGCAGAGGACCAGAGTTAGGTTCTCAGCAAACTAAATCCAGCTCCAAGGAATCCGATGCCCCCTTCTGGCCTCTGCAGCACCCACACTCATGTGCACATACAAACACAGACACACAGATGCATGCATAAATATAAAATAATTGTTGGAGCCACATATGGTTCCCAGTGGGTCGGGCCTGGACTGTGATTTGGGGTGATGTCTGCCTGACTTCTCCAAGTAGCCAGTGTTCCACTACCACAAAAATTTTCTTTCCATTTGAAGCAGGAAAAATCCACCAGTTACCTCTTAGAATAATGTGGTTGTTTGGATCATATGGGGAGAGATGAAAAAGCTAATTGAGGGGCTGGAGAGATGGCTCAGCAGTTAAGAGCACTGACTGCTCTTGTAGAGGACACGGGTTCGATTCCCAGCACCCACATGGTGGCTACGAACCGTCCTTAACTCCAGTTCCAGGGGAATCCATGACATGGGTGCACTTACATACCTGTAAGTATAAAAATAAAAAAATAATAAATTTAAAAAATTAAAAATAAAATATTTTAAAAAGAAAAAGATAATTGAGATAAGGAAAGGTGGTCTGTCTGGTGCAGTGGTACACACCTGTAATCCCAGTTTTCTAGAGGCAAAGGCAGGAGGAACACAAGTTCAAAATCAGCCTGATCTACACAATGAGTTCCAGACTGGCCAGGCCTATATATTGAAACCCTGTCTCAAAATCTCACAGAAGAAGCTTCTGAGATGGCTTCATGGGTAAAGACTAAAGGTGTTTGCTACCAAGCCTGATGACCTGAGTTCAATTCCTAGGACCCACATGGTGGAGAGAAAACCATCTCCCACAGGTTGCCCACTGACCCTCAACACAGTGCGCCGTGGCACACATGCACATACTCACGTGCACACACACTTTAATTAGTTAAAATGGGATAAAAAATTTAGAAGAGAGAAAAATTGTGTGTTTATAAAAAGAAACTTTTATTTGGAATGCAAGACTGTCTTTCGTTTTATTTTTGAGTGAAAAAAAAAGGCAGACACCAATCAGGAAAGTGAACAGCGTGCTGGAGTTCTCTGGGCTCTTGAAGTCTCACTGATATCTCTACTCTAGTGAGCTGCCGGTATTAACATGGTCCTCCTGAGTTCCGTTTTCAGTTCCTGAAGGGCAGGGCCAACCCCATTTGTAGAGCTGTACAATACTGGGAACGTCAAATGATTCTGCTCCTAGTTCTGCTCGAGCTAGGGTTAGGTACGACGTGGGAAATGCTCACTGACTGAATTGAAAATTGTAAGTATTTGAGTAGGAAGGTGTCTTAAAGATTAACCCATTTGATACCCTTTTGGTAATTCTAATAGCAAACATATATGATGTTTACTGTGTACTGAGCATTCTTCTCAGCCCTTGACATAAAATAACTTATTTTGGCCTCGTAACACATTGGAGACGGGACAAACACAGAAGAGAAAATTCTATAATTTCTCCAAAGTGAGTAAGTGAGTGATGGACTCTGATTACAACCTCCTGCATTCTGCCTTCAGTGTCTGTTTGTAACCACTGTCCAGTACTGATTAGATAAAACCCGTATCACACAGTGGTTATAAAGTTGCTTACCCGGCCACACAACTGGTTGTTGGTGGAAGGAGAGCCAGAACTCATAGTTACTGGCTCCAGTTCATTATTGTTTTTAATAGATGTTGATTTTTGTATTTTTATTTATTTGTATATGTGTATGGGAGGGGTAGGGTCAGAGGACAACTTTTAGGAGTCGGCTCTCTCCTTCCACCATGTGGGTCCCGGGAATTGAACTCAGGTCATCAAGCATGCTGCCAAGTGTCTTCATCTGCTGAGCCATCTTCCTGGCCCTCATTGGTGTTTTTCATTCTCCCCCACTACGATTATGCCTGTATATACCATTGGCATGAATTATGCCAGCCCTTTCTTGAGGTTTTCTCAGAAGGGTGGGTAGGCTTTGGCCCCATTTGGCATTGGGGAATACATTAAGCTATAGTGCAAGAGGCCCATGACCTCTAGTCTCCATGACTAGAATGGTGTGAGAATAGCTGCCCTTAACCAACAGCAAAAGACCAAGGAATCCTCAGACCAGCAAGTTAGAGTCTGGGCCTTCTGCCAGCCCCTTCCATGACAGAAGAATGCCTGCTCCAGACATGTTTCAGTCAAATTATCTGTCTCTGAACTACTCCTGCAAACCTGTTTACAAGGGTTTGCAGGAGAATAGCTGGGTAGGGAACATAGAGCCTCTAAAAATGGTTCCAGACTTACCTTAAGCCCTTCAAGAAACTAGCACCCCTAGCAGAATATGGCATAATATTGATATGCCGAAATATTATCTGCTACCGCAGCTCTAATAGAATCTAGTACAACAGGCACCACAACTGTTAGAAAATAATGTGAAAAAAAAATGAAGACCATTGCATTAATTTTTTTCTCTGAACTGGAGCGCATTTGATCCAGTTTGTGGAACACAGCCCCACTGAACCTTATTTGACAACCACTTCAGTAACTGAACTATTTGAAAAGAATTCATTATCCCAGGGTGAGAATAAACAGAAAGTCAGAAATTAATTGGAAAGTTTTAACCCTGACAAACAGAAGGAAGAAAAGAGGTAGTCAGAGCAAACCACATAGAATACTCCAACTCAGATGCAGTGGCCTTTTTGGTTTTTATAAAACAGACCCATCACAAGATGGAGCTATTCTCAACCTCTCTGTCTTTCACCTTCCAGAAGAGGAAACTTCTACTTGGAGAGTATATTATATGTAAATGTAAGTTGCACACAGCTGTAAGTGTATCTGGACAACGGTCTATAAGTACGCAGTATTGAAAACAGCCTGTAGTGTGACACAGATAGGCTTAATCCTCTGCACTTTCCCTGGGGTGTTCAGGTAAGAGCTAAGTTCTGGCAATGCAAGTAACCATTCCTTAACATTTCTGGCTTGAAGATAAGGTTTCTACATATTTTATTTTCTGAAAGTATGAAAGATAGGTGTGGAGGGTGGGGCTCAGTGGTAGAGCACCACCTAAGGTGCATTAGGCCCTGGGGTCCAGCCCAGCACCACAGGAGGAGGAGGAAGGGAAAGAAGTAAAAATCATCCACATTCATTCAACCCAACAGTCATGCCCTGTCCATGTCACCATTTCTAAACTCTGACCACTCGACTCGGTGTTTCCATTAGGGCCCATAGTTGGAATAAGTCTTGGCCAACACCAGTCCCACAACCAATACCCATGGAAACAGAATGATTGCTTTTCAGCTTCAAATAAATGTAAACATCCTTTATCTTTTCCCTATCCACTTAGGCCCCTACCAATTACTCATGCATTCAAAAAATTGTGTGTGTCTGCTGTGTGCTAAACATTGTTCTATTAATAGGTGCTAAGGATATAGTCATGGAACTCAACAGATAGGGTCCCTTTTGTCAGGGAGTTTATTTTCTGCAAGCAAATGAGAACCTGGCATAGTCACTCATTCCTATAATCCCAAAACTCATTCCTATAATCCCAAATCACTCATTCCTATAATCCCAAGAGGGATCAAAAACCAACAATAGGAGCTGGAGAGGTGGCTCAGTGGTTAAGTGTGTATACTGTTCTTGCAGAGGACCCCAGAGTTCAGTTCCCAGGATCCACATTGGACAGCTCACACAGAGGGCACCTGAATTTACATGCACATACCTCCCCCCCATAATTAAAAATAAATCTTGGAGCCGGGCGTGGTGGCACACACCTTTAATCCCAGCACTTGGGAGGCAGAAGCAGGTGGATCTTGTGAGTTCGAGTCCAGCCTGGTCTACATAGTGAGTTCCAGGACAGCTGGGCCTACAGGGAGACCCTGTCTCAAAAAGACCTAAAAAAATTAATTAATTAATTAAATCTTCAGCTGGAGAGGTAGCTCAGTGGTTAAGAGCACTGGTTGCTCTTGCAGAGGACATGTGTTCAGTTTCTAGCACCCACATGGCAGCTAACAACTGTCCCTAACTCCAGTTCCAGGGGATCTGATGCCTCTTCTGACCACGGCATTGCACGACATGGGTACACTTACATATATGCAGGCAATACACTCATATACGTAAAATAAATAAATAATTTTTAAAATAAATCTTAAAAACAAAAAAATAATGGACACAAAGACAGATGTGAAGTGGTATGATCAATCATTCAATGATGCATGGACCAGAAGTGACTTGGGAAGAAACCTATGTTGAGTTGTCAAGAGCTGTCTCTTGGAGGAAGTGACATTTATGTGGCGACCTAAATGGCAGAGTCAGCCATGCAAAGAATCTTGCTAAGAGCATTCCAAGCAAGGGAACAGCTAATGCAAAAGCCCTCTGGCAAGAGCAAGCTCTCTGGACTCTGGAAACACAAAGAAAGTCAGTGATGCTGAAGAAGTAGGAGATGAGGTCAGAGAGGAAGGCAGGTCCTGGCTAGCGCAGAACTCACAGGCCAAGGGAAGGAGCTTGGATTTCATTCAAAATGTAATGAAAAGCCTTTGGAAGGTGTTAAGCTCGGAAGTGGCACAATCTGATTTATGGTTTTAAAAAGATCATGCTGGCTGCTGGGTGAAGAATAAATTGTGGAATGAAGGGATTCAAGGGAAACCACTTAGGAAGCTATTATAGTGGTCCAGTGGAAAAAACAGCGGCTTGGGCAAGGACAGCAATAGTGGGTTGTTGGAAAGTAAAGGGCCGCCAAGCAATGTGAAATTGGAGCACCTCAGTCACTTCCCTTGGTTCCTTCTGTAGCATTTATTCATGTCAAATAATTATCAACGGGCAAAAAAATATTTATCAGGCCCCTACTCTGTGCTAGGTACTGAGAGTTCCAGTCCAAAGGAGAAGCCACACTCTACTTCCTTTTGCCCAACTGCCACAGGAAGCCCTAGGCAAAGGACAGTCTCTGCAGGGCCAGAGGTACATGCCTCACCCTGTCTCCCCTGCCCTGTACTCCAGTACTAAACCAGGATTGATAGGCAGGGATGGGGGGCGGGGGCAGTGTTTACAGTGGGAGAATTGATGCCATAAAAAGAAGAGTTCAAAGTCCCTTCAAGATCTCAGAGCAAAGACCAGGGGAGCCCAATTTCCCACAGTGAGGAAAGGGTGCAACCAGGGCCAAGAGAACCAGAGAAGCCTCTTCCTGCACACACCACTGCGGCTTTTATCGCCCACAGCTCGGCCTGCCAGAACCCCACTCTAGCCAGACTTTCTCAGCCTACCAGGGTCTGCTGCCCTAATCCTCTAACGCCCCTTTAGTAGCTTTATGGCTCTCTTATGCCCCTGGTGGCGTACTCTGAGCACTGCTGCTCATCGTTCTCTCCACTGTTCACTGCTCAATCTCAAGGGAAATTCTGGCACTCCTGAGAAGGGCTGGAACTGTCACTGCATTGGGGCAGAGGGCCACATCGGTTTCCTAGCCTAGGAGGAGGGAGCCAGACTTCCATCTACCCTGTACACAACACCCCATGCACCTGTGGATTTATGAATTGAGTGAACCGGTTTTGAGCATCTACTGCCAGCTAATCCCAGTCGCCAGTGTGCACAGGGCCCACCCGAGCTCTTGACGACTGGACATCTCCGCCCAAGGCTTCGAGTCTGAAGCTGATGACGTCAAGCAGGGCAGTTAGAATTCACTATGTTGTGGGTCACAGGAACAGAAGCCCCGGAGCCACTCTTCCATCATTCCCCTGCCTGGTTTCCCTTATTCCTGCTTAGTTTTTAAGCCTGATATGCTGGCCTCTCCCCCGATCTATGAGCAAGTTACTCAGTATCATTCCAATAAATGCCTTTCATACTTACATTAGTTAGTATCTGCTTCTATTTTTTACAACCAAGAAGATGACTGGCACATTGGACAATGGATCAAGCATCTCTGAATTCGTTTCTTCCTCGGTAGAAAGGGATAGCAATGGTTTCCATTATGCAAGGCCGTTTTATTAAATGGGTGTATGAGTTAAATATTGCTATGCACCAAATCATCACAAACCTAGTAGCTTAAAACATCTATTTATTGTTTCATGGTTTCTACCCATCAGGAGACTGGGCATGGCTTACCCCATGCTCTGCTTCAGGGTGACAAGGCTACAAGTCAAGGGCCAGCTGGGGCTTCAGCCTCATTGGTGGCTAGAGGGAAGAAGGATCCAATTCCAAGCCCGTATGGTGGCAGACAGGATTCAGTTCTCTGTAGGTGGTTGGACTAAAGTCCTCAGCTCCTTACCACATGGCACTCTCCAACACGGCAGCTTGCTTCCTCAAAGACAGCAAGAAGAGGGTCTGCCAGCATGGCCTCCTGTGTGAAGTAAGTCACAAGGCCATTCTTTGAAGGAGGGAAAGGCAGAAGGGAATGAAAACCAGGATGTGAGGCTCATGCGGCCATCTTGGTCTATGCCACAGTGAGAGGACTGTTGGTCAGTGGTCAAGTCCTGTTCAATACCCTATTTCCTAAGTGAGCATGCTGGCACATGCCTGCAGTCCCGGCACTTGAGAGGCTAAGACAGGAGGATTGCTATGTGCTGGAGACCAGCCTAGACTACATGCAAGACCCTGTCTCCGAGAAAACAACAAAGCAAAAAATTCTACTCCCTCCTTGAGGGCTTTTCAAGCTCCTCCCAAATCTAAACCCATCAAAATTAACCCTCCTTTCAAATGGGGAAATTTTAAGACATAGTGTGTATTGGCTGGGGTTTTTTTCTTGTTCTGGTTCAGAACCCAAGGCCATGTGCCTGGTAGACATGCATATCCACCTCTGAAAATATTCTTCTTTGGAAACTATCCCATAATGACATTACGGTGCAGGCCTGTAATTCTAGCACTCAGGAGGATCTTGAGTTTTAAGCTAGCCTATGAAGCATAGTGAGATCTTATCCTCCAAAAAAGAAAGAAGGGAAAGGAAAGGATGGAAGTGGAACAGGAAGGGAGAGAGGAAGGGAAGCACTCCGTGGTGAGTAGCACGTACTTCCCTTTTCTTTAAAATGCTTTAGAGTAAAATGACTACAAAGAATGTTATTAATAAGTACCAAACTTCATCTCATAAGCCTCAGAGTGTTCCACTTTAGGCCAGGATCTGAACACAGGGGTTTCCCTGCTCACAACCCACTCAGCATACAGATATTAGTGGGTTGATGGGACAGACAGGATCCTATTTTCATTTGCTTTTGACCCAGCACAGGGACTCACAGGGTGGCTGGGAGGAAGACACTTAGCTGCTGGGTTTGGCTCAGACTGGACATTAGCCTTGCAGCCTCCGGAAGGTATATCCACCCGTGGGGGTTGAGGGGGACGTGACTCTAAACCATGTCAGCTTTTCCCTTCTGGGCCTCTTCAGAGGTCTCATCCTTCTTTCCTTCTTCTAAATGTAACATCTTCCCTGATTAAGAAAAATGCCATGGAACCCACCTTCACCAAGGGATCAAATTTAACAGCTCCAAAAATGGGCAAACTGATACCACATGTCCTCAAAGGGATGCGGTAGGAAAGACACAATGTCACCTAGGTGGTATTTGTACCAGAAATGTTCACCCTGAATCTAATCATGAGCAAACAGATTGAGGGACAATTGCCTGTACTCTCCAAAACTATCAGTGTGGTGGAAGAAAAAAAGGTGGGGAATGAATAGTGTCAACGAAACTGGGGAGTTGTAACTAAATCATCTGGCTCCAGATGTTTTTAAGAAGACATGAGGACCTTAATGAGACAATCAGGAAGATTGGATTAGATGGTAGGATATGGGCATTAACTTTCCTGTGTGGTGGCGGCTCTGTGGTTACAGAGCGCAGGCCTGTAAGCCCACCTATCTAGGAGACCAACAGAAGGTGCACAAGCTTGAGGGCAACCTGGACAGTTTATCGAGACTCTATCTCAAAACATAATTACACTTAAAAAGAGAAAAAAAAAAAAAAAAAAAAAAAAAAAAAGAGTGCTATGGAGCTCAGTGGTGGAATGCTTTCCTAGCAGTGTGTGAGGCTCTGATTCAATCCCAGGGAGGCAAGGGGGAGAGAAAAGAAGGGAGGGGGGAGGAGAGGAGGAGGGACAAGGGGGGGGGGGGAAAAGAAAGGGAGAAGACACCTGTTCCTGGTAAATGCTAGTGGAGTATTTAGGAATTCTGTTGGTATCTACAGTTGATGCTCATGAGGTTCAGCAAATGTCCCACACATCTAAGAGTCAGTAAAGGTGGGAATTTGACAGCCAGTAAATCCAGGCAAGAAGTGTATGTATTCATTATAGTATTCTGGCCACTCTTCTATAGGTTTAATCATTTTCAAGATAGACAAACAGGTCAGGGCACAGTGGCACATGCCTTTAATCCCAGCACGACAGAGGCAGGTGGATCTCTTTGAGATCAAGGCCAGCCTGGTCTACATTCCAGGCCCACTGAGGAGAACCTGACTCAAAAAAAAAAAAAAAAAAGGAAAAGGAAAAGGCCAAGTAACAAAGTACTTAGACTCCCTACATTCCGTGTTTCCCACAGAGGTGTGATTAAGGCTATAGGGTGAAATCTAAGTACCAGGTACCAGCAAAACAGGACCACTGAACAAAGTTTAGAAATAATCCTATATTTGACATTTTCCACAAAACAAATTTGTCATGGAAAATTTCACAATTTTGTTGGCCTTCTTAATTTCTTTTACAGTTGAATCGGGTGTTTTATTTTTGTTTTGTTTTCAGACAGGCTATCACGCAGCCCAGGCTGGCCTCAAACTCATTATGTCTGATGATCTTGAATTCATGATTGTCCACCTCCCGGTGCTGGAATTACAGGCCCGAGCCACCGCCCTGAGCCCAGTGGCTACAGTTGAATTGTTTTTCACCACATGGGGTCATCATCATCTTTTTAGTGCTTACTGCATCGCAGAGGCCTAACTGTCCTCATATCACCCCAGGCAAACAGGCTGGAGATGCCAGGAGGCAGGAAAACCAGAAGGCCACACAAGGGGACTGCAAAATTGTGGAGAAGTCCTTTGGAACTGGTATCGAGAGAGACAAAGGCCCCCAGGGAGAGCCCTGCGTAGCATGGAAACTTTATACTTCAGTCTCCTCAGAACTGGCTTTTTATTGTTGTTGTTATTGTTTTTGTTTGCATAGTATTTGTTTGGTGCAAGGGGTTAAATACCCCAAGTTACAATTCATGTGATTTCATTGTTTATTTTCATTTTGTGCTTCCTTAATAATAGGTAAAGTTTTTTGCTTATTTCCCCTGTGTCGCAAAAGACAGTGACTGAATGACTGTATGACATTCTGGAAAAGGCTGAACAGTGGGGCTTGCAGAAGGGAAGAGTAAACAGGGAAGGACGGGATTCTTAGGGTGGTGAAACTACTCCATGTGGCATCCTAATGATGGGGATGCAACGTTGTGTCCAAACCCACAGAATGTCCACAGAGAGTGAACCCTGTCATAAATGTAGACTTTGGGTAGCAGTGACCTGTCATTTGAACAAATGTACAGCTCTGGTATGTACAGATCTCAGGAGTTGGGGAGGCTAAGCAGGAAGCAGGGTAATACTGGAATCCTACTCCCTCTTCAGTTTCACTGTGAATTTTCAAATGTATATATGTGTGTGTCTGCATGTATGTATGTGCATGTGGCTGGGGCGGGGGATGCTTATGGAGGCCAGGAGAGAGCGTTGGATCCCTTAAAGCTGGAGTTACAAGCAGTTGTAAGATGTGGGTACTGGGATAGGAACTCTAAACCATTGAGCCACCTCTCCAGTTCCTTTGCTGTACATTTCAAATTACTCTAAAAATAAATAAAATATTGGGTTCTTGTTTGTTTGTTGTCTTGAGTTTGTTTTGTTTTGTTTTAGTGTTCTGCAGAACACTAAAACAAAATTTAGTTTAGTGTGATAAAGGGCCAGGGAGCGACAGGTTTCTTGTAGGGAGCAACAGGAAGTTCTGTCTAAAGCTGTTTGTTTACTCTTGGCGGGGAGATTTGCTTCACTGTATTGTGGAGATTGGGGGTGTTGTTTTTAGTGCTGAGGGTCTAATTCAGGGCCTCATCACATGCTAGGCAAGCCCTATGCCACTGAGTGACATCCCCAGCACCACAATGATGTTTTAAGGTAGAATAAAATACCATGAAAGTACCTCTCCATCCTTCCATGCTGGCAGCTGGAACAGCACTCACAGGTCCTGCAGGCAGCTCTGCATTGGCTTCCGACCTCTTTCGCCTTGCACTCAGGCCTGGGTATAGTCCCATACTCTTTGTGTGGCTTGGACCTAATGATTACTTCTTTTTTTTTTTCTGTCTTTTGAAGCAGGGTCTCCCTGTAGCCCCAGCAGTCCTGGAACTCACTATGTAGACCAGGCTGGCCTTGAACTCAGAGAGATCCGCCTGCCTCTGCCTCCCAAGTGCTGGGACTACAGGCATGTGCCACCACGCCCGGCTTGATTACTTCTTTTTTAAAAATTTATTTTATGTGTATGAGTGTTATGCCCACATGTGTGTAAGTGCACCCGTGTTGAGCAATGCCCAGGGAGGTCAGAAGAGGGTACTGAATTCCCCTGGAACACAGACAGTGTTAGCAGACATGTGGGTGCCCAGATCCTCTGTAAGAGCAGTGAGTGCTCTTAACCACTGAGCCATCTCTCCATCCCATGATTACTTTCTAAGTAATAAAATGAAGCAAAAGATGAGACATCACTTTCAAAAGTAGGTTACGAAAAGCCTGTGGCTTCCTGCCTCCTGCCCCCTCCCCAGAAATAAGCTGCCTGGTGGATCTACAAAAAGGCCCAGATGGCAAGGGGTAAACCTACCTAGCTGACAGCCTGCAAGGCCCAGAGTAAAACTGCCATCACTAGATACATCTGTCTACCAGCTGGAACATGTATACAATGCAGGGGCCTTGACTGGACATTGAGTGGAATTTTATCAGCAATTCTAAAAGACAGGGTAGGGTGCTTTGGATATTGGCTTATGATTAGATAAAATAAAAATTAACAAAATGGAAAAGTGGAAAGCATTGAATGAAAAAAGCAAGCTCCAAACAGCATGTTCATTTTGCTTAAAAAAAAAAAAAGTCATTAAAGGACATATATCCTACCCTATAATTACACTTCTGGATATATATCCAAGAGAAAATGAGTTCATCTGACTGCCAAAAGATATGTTCAGGATGTTCATAAAAATTGTATTCATAGCTGGGCATGGTGGCTCACACCTTTAATCCCAGCACTCAGGAGGCAGAGGCAGGCGGATCTCTATGAGTTCAAGGCCAGCCTGGTCTACATAGCGAGTTCCAGGACAGCTGGGGCTACAAGGAGACCCTGTCTCAAAAAGACCAAAAAAACAAAAAAAACAAAAAAACAAAAAAAAAAGGGAGAAAGTGCTGCAGGAAAGATATAACAGACAGAAGAGTACAGGTTCACCACATACTATTCCTATTTTCTTTAAATGTTATTTTTATTTTATATGTATGAGTGTATTGCCTGTATGTATGTAAGTGCACCTGTGTCATGCAGTGCCCATGGAGGTCAAAAGACGGCATCAGATCCCCTGAAACTGGAGTTACAGATGGCTGTTAGCGGCCATGTAGGTGCTGGGAATCAAGCCCAGATCCTCTGCAAGAGCAGCCAGTGCTCTTAACCACTCAGCCATCTCTCCAGCCCATTCTTTCTTATTTTTAAAATTTTTATTTCAATATTATGTTATGTGTATGAGTTTTTTGCCTGCATGTATATAAGTGCACTGTGTGTGCAATGCCCATGGAGTGTCAGAAAAGGGTATCAGATCCTCTGGAACTGGAGTTATGGACAGTTGTTAACCACCATGTGGATGCTGGGAACCAAACCCAGGTCCTCTGGAAGAACAGCAAGTACCCTTAACTGCTGAGCCATTTCTCCAGCCTCCCCTCACCCATTTTTATGAGACAGGGTCTCACTATGTTACCCTGGGTAGCCTGGAACTATGTAGACCAGGCTGGCCTCAAACTCACAGAGATCCACTTGACTCTGCCTCCCAAGATTAAAGACATGTGCCACCATGCCCCACTATACCATCCCAAGTTCAAGTACAGGCAAATATAATCTACAATGATAAGTGTCTGAATAGCCACATCCATGGAAGGCTGGAAGCTAGCTTGGGGGGAACAGGTGAAGTTCCAGAGTGAGGATAATACTTAGATCTTGACATGGTTGTAGTTGCACAGATGTAGATTCATAAACACAAAAGCAAAAATTCATCAAGTTGTATGTTTGGTATTTGCCAAGTTTATGCAAATCAGATATGTCTTATTCTGTATGTTTTTCTTAAGAAAAATAATCCAGAGGCTGGAGGTGTAGTTCAGAGAGAGAGAGAGCTTGCCCAGTTCCTGGGTTCAATATTCAGCATCACAAGAAAAAAGAAAAAGAATCTTGCCAGAGTGTACCAAAAGTGTTAGCAGTAATCATTTCTAAGTGGTGGGAATATAATGTTGCCATTTGTTTTATGGATGATCTTGTGTTTTCTTTCGGGGTAGAGATATTGAAACAGGGTCTAGCTCTGTAGCCAGGCCAGTCTTGAACTTGCAGAAATCCTCCTGCCTCCGCCTCTTGCTGTTAGGATTGCAGGTCTAAGCTACCAAACCCAGCTTCTAATCTATATTTTCTAGCTTTTTGCAATGCACAGGGCTCCACTTCTATAATAATTAAAACTTGCTTGGGAAAGGCATTCCAAATATTTAATACTCTTATTCATGCTGCTTCAGGGAAAAGTTAAGAAATGTTCTTACTGCCCCATTCCTGTGGGGGGCAGGGGGTGGCCCCACACTACACAAAGGAATGGTTAACCAATGTGGCATCTGACCTGGGGGGGGGGCATTTGTCAGAGGGAAGTCCCAGTGCTGAGTATGTGGAAGGTCCCAGAGGCCCTAAGTATTTGGCCATGCACTGTGATGGAAAGAACCCAAGAGACAGACTGGAAGGTCTGGGTCTGAATCCAGATCCAACTGTTGACTAGCTGTGGCCTTTGCAAGTTGTTCAATCACAGAAGTTCCTCTATGGCTTAGTCATAGGGCAGGGGCTAAAAGCCCCAGCTCTGCCCTGTGCAGGTTCTTTTCACCACAAACTACTTCCCTGGTTGCTGGTATTCCTATTCCTAACTCTGACAGGGCACTTTACATGTGGTAAACCACTAATGTTCCTGTTCAAGTCTCACAGAACCTTGGGACAAGCCAATACTGCTCTTTCCAGGTTTTCCTTGTGGGTGTGATCACGTCTTCCTTTGGTTTTTGGTTGTTTTTTTAAAATGATTTATGTATTTTTATTTGTTCAGGAGTTTTGCTTGCCCGTTTGTTTACTGGTATGTGTGTAGTGCCTGCCAAGGCCAAAAGAGGGCAACAGAGCCACCATGTGGGTCGTGGGAATTGAACCCGGGTCCTCTGGACAAACAGCAAGTTCTTAATGCCCGAGCCACCTCTCCAGCTCCTGCTTCTTTGGGTTTTGAGACAGTCTCACTCTGTTGCCCAGACCGGCCTCAAACTCATGATCCTCCTGACTCAGCCCGCTGAATGCTAGATTACAGGTATGCACCACCACGCCCATTTTGTTCTTTCCTTTTTTGACAGGGTCTCATGGAGTCCAGTTTAGCTTCAAACTCCCTGGATAGCCAGTGATAACCTTGAACTTCTTCTCCTCCTGCCTCCCCCTCTAGAGTGTTGGGATTACAGGCATGTCTATTTTATGCAGGACTGAGGACTGAATCTAGGGCTTCATGCATGCTAGGCAAGCACTCTTCCAACTGAGCTACATTCCCAGACCTTTTCTTTCCCTTTTTTATTTTTATTTTTTAATATTTTTTTTGGTCTTTTTGAGACAGGGTCTCCCTGTAGCCTCAGCTGGCCTGGAACTCACAGAGATCTTCCTGCCTCTGCCTCCCAAGTGCTGGGATTACAGGAGTGCACCACCACGCCCGGCTCTTTCCCTTTAAAAAAAAATTTTTTTTTTTTTATGGGGCTGAAGAGATGCCTTGGCAGTTAAAAGCACTGGCTGCTCTTGCAGAGGACCCGGGTTTGATTCCCAGCACCCACATGGCAGCTAACAACCATCCATAACTCCAGTTCCACAGGATCCGACACCCTTTTCTGCCTCTGAGGGCCCTGCACAACACAAGTGCAGCTACATACATGTAGGCAATACACTTATACACATAAAAAAATAAATAAAATATTTTTAGAAATCTTTTGTTTTTATTTTATATGTACTAGCATTGCATGTATGTAAGTGCACCTGTGTGCAATGCCTGTAGAGGCCAGAAGAGGGTGATGAATCTCCTGGAACAGGAATTGCAGATGGTTGCTAGCCACCATGTGGGTGTTAGGAACCAAACCTGGTCCTCTGGAAGAGCAGCCCATGCTTTTTTAAAAAATATTTTATTTATTTATTTATTTATTTATTTTAATGTGTATGAGTATATTGCCTGCATGTAGGTAAGTGCACCATGTTGTGCAATGCCCTCAGAGGACAGAAGCGGCCATCAGATCCCCTGGAACTGTAGTTACAGACAGTTGTTAGCTGCCATGTGGGTGCTGGGATTAGAATCTGGGTCTTCTGAAAGAACAACCAGTGTTCTTAACCACTGAGCCATCTCTCCAGCCCCAGCCCATGCTTTTAACCCTGAGCCATCTCTCCAGCCCTGTTCCTTCCCTTTTTAAAGATAAGTTTCTGTTGTGATAAGTGAGTTGCTCATGCATAGAAACTGGTAGAATGGGGCCTTTCCTCTGGTCTTCAGAATTTAAATCCTGGCCACCCACCCCCATCCCGGAATCTTGAGTGCAGGGAGGCACAGAGGCTCTACCCAGAGCCACCCTGAATGTCTTTCAACTGTGCTGATCTCATTTAAGGAAGAACCCAGATTCCTCCCGGCTCTGTAACCCCAGAGGCTTATGGGACTCCAAACATGCAAATCTGGTCAGCCACTTGGCTCAAGCTTCTTACAGCTCATTTCCCTGTCAGGTTCCTCCAGAGTCGTCTTTTCCTCCATGATGGTGGCCACACTACCCTCCTTTCCCTCTGGGCAGTATGCGCCAAGCCAAGCAGAAGACCCTACCCTCTCCAGGTCCTGTTCTCCCTCTTATCCCTTCTCTGGCCTCAGGGCCCCTCACAGCAGTGAGAAGTAGAGTGAGAGGCAATGCTGGGCCCAAGGGGCAGCTGCTATGAGCAGCTAGCACTACTTCCTCTTCAATAATTCATTCTCCAGCAGGCTGCAGACACCATGCCCTTGTTCTGAGCCAGGGATGGCTGCCACAGCTCAGAGCCTTCCACAGGGTGGGAGAGAGAGGCTAGGAGGGGCATAAGGCTGTATGTCCATGATGTGCCTGGTCCTTACCCTTTGTGAAAGGGGCTCCAATCTGGGCTGAGACCACATTCAAGGAGGCAAAGGAGCCCAGTGAGCCAGGGGGCAAGAGGAGGATCTCAGTACAGTGTCTGCACCCAACTCTCTATAGAGTCCTACACAAGAACCCCCTCTTCCCCTGGCTCAGCTCTTACACCCCCTCCATTCTGGGTGAGTCTCCATTGCCCCCAGTTTGGGGACTATTTTTCAAAAGAGCCCTCACCACTTGGGTCTGGTAACCCTGGTCAAATATCTCAGATCTCTTCCTGAACTCACCACTTAACCCTCTCCCCCAACCCCATCTCTTTAACCCAAGCTTCCCTGGCTAAAGTTTGCTTGTGGAACTCGTAGACTGGAGATGGAGGATCTAAACTGACCCCTTGGGTGTGGTGGGCAATCAGAATCCTGAAGTGTTAGGAGTGTGGCAGGAGCTGTTCTTTGCCTGTAGTGAAGGAGAGCAGTAAGGTTCAGGCCAGTCCCTTCCCCAGACCATGCTAGGGACTCTGCCTTCCTTCCCTATGTCTCCTTTCCTCCACCCAGGACAGCTTGAGTTCTGCCCATATGCCAGTTCTGTCTACTGCAATTCCTTCTGCACAACTGGAGTTGCCTAATGCAGGCTATGAAGTCAGTGGGGAAATGGATTAAAACATCTGTGGAGCATTTTTTTAAATTTTTATTTTTTATTTTATGTGTATATTGCCTGCATGTAGGTATGTGCACCCATGTGTGCAATGCCCGCGGAGGTCAGAAGAGGATGTTGGATCCCCTGGGACTGGAGTTACAGACAGTTGTTAGCTGCCATGTGGGTGCTGGGATTCGAACCCTGGTCTTCTGCTAGAACAACCAGTGTTCTTAACCGCTGAGCCATCTCTCCAGCCCCATGTGTGGAGCATTTTGTATGCACCAGGCTGAGCCAGACCTGGGCAGCAGGAGCCTGAGAGCTAACCAAGCACCCCCAGCCACTCACCTTCCTCTCCCATGCAAAGAGGGACCCCAAATCCACAGACCAGTCCCACTGTCTGCCCCAAGGAGGACAAGAGTTAGTCTGGAAGTCATAACTGCTTCCTCAGTCCCTTGGAGGGCCTGGTTTCAGGAAGGAGGGTACAAGCTTTCTGGGTGCAGTCAGCAAGAAACTCTTCAGACATATTTATAGCAAATGCTGTATCAGGGGATGGAGTCTGAAAGTGCCTCAAAGCATCAAATAACACCATGTGTCCAGAGGCAGAGCCCAGGAAAAGAATACTGATTGCAGCGGGAAATATTGAGGATCATGTCGGAGGAACTTTCCCAGAGTAATATTTGGAGCTAGCAATGAGGATTCCCTATAGAAGCTACTTCCGGAGAATTTTCTCAGAAGAGAAAGATTAGACATCTTTCTTGGTCTGGTAGATACAGAAGAATGGACATGGTGAGACACTGTAGTGTGCAGATTCTGTCCTGGTAATTCCCAGATTTTCAGATGTCAGGGCCACTGGGCAGGTTGTACCACACTGGGGAAATGCATGGAGATTGAAAGCCAGCTCTTTTCAGCAGGGTGGCCTCCTGTGCAGAGCTGCTTCTGTGCACAGACCAGCCAGAAGAGTCCCTAGAGACCCATACCTGAGTCCTGACCACTTAGCCAGGGAAGCTGATGAAGGCTACCTAGGAAGCCCTGGGTGCTACATGTGGGAGTCTAGGGTCTGTATGAGCCATGCTGGGGTAGGGGGTCCCAGGAAGTACTCATGCTAGGGACCCCTCTTGGGTAACCTGCCCAGAGACTGTGAATCCACACTGGAGAAGTACAGCTGAAAGATTTCATGTGGGGAGGCAGAGGGTGCGTGTCCTGCCAATTACCTACCTCACAAGGTGAGTCTGTCACAGGGAGTCCTGGGGACCAGGCTCCTGACTCCAGCTCTGAGATTTTTGCCTTCTCTGACAGCAGAAAGAGTGGAAATGAGACAAAGGAGGTATGTAGAGTCACCCCTGTACACCTCCCATAGGCTCAGAGAGGACTGATACTTCTGTCTTAAAGCCATGGTTTCTGAGCTATAGGTTCAGGCAGAGGGAGGAGGGAAGAGGGAGGCCAGGGATAGTTGCTTCTCCTGTGGAAACTGAAGCTGCCCCAAGGCCCAAAGGAGCTAGTCCATTAGCTGTGGTCAGCAGGGGAGGCAGGGAGGGTGGGGACCAATCTCTCCCTCCAGGTCTTATTGCCAAGGCAAAACTTTTGTTCCCTCCATTATAGCCCCCAAGAAAAACAAAACAACAAAAAAGGAACCCCCCCACAACCTTTGTCTCGGTAGAGTTGAAGCTGAGTAAGTTGGGGTAGTGTGGCAGTAAGGCAGGGCTAGACCACAGAGGTAGGGGAGGCAGTGCCCTCCCCAGGCACTGTCCAGGGAGGAGGCAGAATAAAGGATGCTCTGAGAAGAGATGCTCTTCCAACTTAGCTCCCTCTGAAATGGGACTAGTGGACAGTCAGATGAGCTGAGAGGGAGGGACAGTCTCCAGAGATCCTCAGGGAATGGAGAGGTGGAGGAGAGGGGTCCTGGGGACTCCCCCCCCCCGAGAAAGTGGGTTCAAAGAAGGGCTGGGGAAGAGAATCTTCTAGCCGGTGCTGAGGTGAGGCTGGAGACCCAGGTCATTCAGTTTTGGATCTGTCTCCATGAGAGGGTCTCCCCCCAACCCACCTCCTGGCCCATCCTCTGTACAGGAACGGGTCCGGTGTGGGTGTTGGGGGTGTGGAAGGACTAATGAGAGACTGGTCCGCTTAGAAGGGTGCAAGGAGAGAGCCGATTGGTACTACACCCTCGCTCCCCCCTCCCCTGCCAGAACTTGGGCTTGTCCTGTTTGACGCGCCCAAGGGAGGGGAGAGAGGGTACTGACCCGAGAAGCAGTCCTGCGACTTTGTCCTCCCCGCAGCCCAGACAGAGCTGGGATGCTGCCCCGCTTGCCCAGGCGCCTCCTGAGACCAGGATGGAGGTAGGAACGCCTGAGACTCTGAAAGGGGACGCAGGAATGTCTCAGAGGAACCCCAGAGCGGCGCGGGCAGAGTGAATCCTGGGGTCCTCTACCGGGGATCCGGGAGGTGGGACGTGGCTCGAGGAGAGAGGGAGCGGGGTCTAGATCCCGGCTGCACCCTCCTGGGCAGCGCCTCCTGCTGGCCAGAGACCGCACGTCGGGCGGGTGCAGCCACCTGGAAGGCGCGGGCAGACACCCGGCCGCGAACCTAGGGGGCACTGTAAGCAGGCACCGAAGCAGCCGACTCGCTCGCCCCGACCTTGGCAGAGCAGAGACCCAAACTGGGAGTTGGGGGGCGGGGAGGAGCACAACCCCGCTGGGTAGTCTCTGAATTGATTCTGCAGGAGCCACAGGGTCGGGACCTGGGATGGGTGGATGGGCATGGCTTTCCCGGAAGCCCGGGGCTTAGAAGCAGAACACCAGCATTCCGATCCTTTTTGGTCTTTCTCCCCGCCGAGGTCTGGGGCGCGGCGGGGGGGGGGGCGACTGTCTTTCCTGGGGCGCTGGGGCCGCGAGGGAGAGCAGAGGCTCCTCTAATGCCCAGGTGCCAGGCTGCCTTTGAACCAGTCCTGCCCTCGGCCTGCAGCTGAGCTCCGCAAACCCAGCCAGGTGGAGGAAAATTCGGAGGGGGAGGGGAGGATGGGGAGGGAGGGCAAGAGATGGGGATGGAAGGACAGTGGGAGGCACCAGATGAACAGTGAACGGGATGGTAGAGAGACGGAAGTGGAGAGAGACTGGACTGAAAGGCGAGGGGGGTGCGAAAAGACTGACGGGGGCGGCGAGAAAGGAGAGGGGAGGGAGGGAGCGAGGGAGGGAGGGAGAAAGGAGGAAAAGGGGAGGAACCAGGAGCTGGGGGGAAAGGGAGAGGGAGGGAGCTGGGCGGGCAGGCGCGGGGCGAGGCCAGGCGTGCAGGCAGGAGCAGTGTGCAGCGGCTGGGTCCTGCTCCCGCCTCGGAGCCCCTGGCCCGGGGGGAGGGGGAGAGGCTGCCAGCCCGGTCTATGTCTTTTTCTGACTCCAGTGCAACCTTCCTGCTGAACGAGGTAACCGTTGGGGCCCCCTTCCCAGAGGGTTGGGAGGAACGCTCTACCCCAAGGTAGGAAGGTGGTCCCCATTTGGGGGAGACTGAAGCCAGGGGAAGGAGGGGAAACAGGAGGGGAGACCTCTGGGTAGGAGAGGAGGGGTCAGCTGGAGCTGGCAGCTCCCCAAATATGGGCTGAGAGAACTGACTGGGGAGCCAGAAAGGGGCTAGATTGGAAGAAGGGCTGTGCCCAGCTCCCTTTGTGCCCCTCTCTGAGTTCCCTGGGGGTGACCTAAGAGCTGGAATGCTAGGGGGCCTTCCTAGAAGTCCTAGCTCCTGCCTCAGTTTCCCCACTCAGTACCCAAGGATTGAGATGTGGCCAGCTTCCTGGCACAAAGAAGCTGGGCTGTTTTCTGGAGGCTCTTAAGACCTCCGACTCCCAAACCTGGTTATTTAGGCTCTCCTGCTTCAATGACTAGGTTGGCTTGAGACCTGGAATAGGCAGGTGTGAGTGTGGTGAGAGATGAAAGGGGCATTGGGGAGGAGAGCTCTGAAGCACCCGCAGGACCCAGGGGATGCCTGCAAGTATGAGGAACTTGAACTCATCTCCTGGGGGGGGGTGCATGGCAACTCATTTCTTGGGAGCAGACTTAGATACCATGGTCCCAGCTGGGGGTGAAGACAAGGTGTGAGAAAGAACTGCTGCTGGTGGCAGGTTCACTTTCCCTACAATCCCAGGACACCTGAGGGTGAAGAGTCCCCCCAAAACCCGAGAAGGAGAGTAGATTCGGGATGGGAGAGAATCATCTCCCAGAAAAGGGCTCTGAGGGTCTTAACTGTTACCTTTCCACCCTCTGGAAAGAGAGAGGGAATGGAAGAGACAGAAAAGAGACAGGAAGCTACAGGGACACCAAGAACCAAGTCACACAAGTGAGAAGATAGTATTTGGGAGGTTCCAATACAAGAAATGTATATGATTATGTACAGTATACATAATTTACTAACAATATGTTACTAACCACTAAATGGACTCAGGAGAGGTGGTTGGGAAAGCTATCTCCCCCAACTGTGGGCACAGGGGCTCTAACAAAGTTGTCAACTCTGTCTAGAGGGAGGAGGCAGACAGGGAGTCTTAAGGTGAAGCCCTTTCTCTCGCCAAGGAAAGAGGGAGATATGACACAGGTAGGAAGCCAGTTGGTTTGAGTGGTCTTCCTCTCCCACACACTACTTTCTCCCACAGATCTCATCAAAGCTTTCCAAACTGTGGCTTTCTGATTTTGCTGTAACCAAGAGGGAGGAACAGAGTTCTGAACTCACCACCCTCCTGGGTGTGAGAAGCTAGGATTGGAAAATGACTGGGCTCGAGGGCACCAGCACACTGTGTGCTCTAGGAATAGCTGGTGTCTGTCTCACATCCTTCTCTTGGGATGCCCAAGCAGGTCATCAAAATTCAAAAGGAAATTTTTGGTCAAGGGATTAAAAAAAAAAAGAAGAGAGCTCATACGGGTAGTGTTTAGGGAGAAGTTTCTTCCAAGATATGGACTGCCTCTCATCCTACAAATCTCAACACTCCTTTGAAGGGGACCGAGGTGCAAAGTGGCTAGAACCCAGGTGGGGGGAGGGGCTTTCTCCTTTCCGACCCCAGGGTGCCCGTCTCCCACCTTCTGCTCCACCCACTGCTTTCATCTCTCCCTTTCGGCTCACCTCTAATAGCCCCTCTCTTCCCCAGTTCCTACGGATGCCTTGCCAATGTCTGGCACAATCCTTGACAGGGAAGTGAGAAAGAGAAACTCCATCCTGGCTCAACTAGGATGAAATCTGCCCGCGCAACAGGTGTGGGGAGGCCTACCCCGCGCACCCAAACTTCCCTTAAGACTTGTCAGGCGGCATGGGCCTTCATTGCAACCCAGAACTGAGTGGGCCGGGCACCTGTTGGCGCAAGAGCTGATTTCATAGCATCAGAATGGGGTCTCAAACCCATTGCTCTTCAGTACCATCGCGGGGGGTTGCTCTGGGAGTCTCCTGGACCTCCGGGGCCCAGACACTCAGAGCTCTCTCCTGAGACCCCCGCCCCGCCCACTGCCACTGCCCGTCCGCCCCGGCCTCTTTCCCGTCTCCCGCTTCCTCCCTTGGCCTCCAGCCGTTCTTTCTCTTCCTCCAGCTAGCGGATCACCCGCACCCTCTTCTTTCTCCGCTGGGGTCGCGTCTCCTCGCCGCGTCTCGGGGAGCGTCTCGCCCCCTCCCCTCCCCCGCGCCAGCCCTTTGTTTCCCGGCGGAGCAGTTCCCGGGTTGCCCAGCGTCCCCGGCTCCGCATCTCTCTTCGCCCCGCCTCCTCCCAGCCTGGATCCGCCCCGCGCGCAGCCTCTCGGCGCTTCCTCCCCGCAGCCCCTGACCCCGAGGTGCCGGGGACCCACCTTCCCGGCTTCCCGGGCCGCGGCGCCCCCGCCGCCCGCCTTCCCCGGAGGGGGCCAGGTGGGCGGGCGCTAGCGTTGGGGGAGCGGGCTCCAGATTCCTCAGCCGGTTGGCTCGGGGTGGGACCGGCTGCGCTGGGGGGTGGGGAGGGGAGCGGATCCGAGCTGCCGGCAGCTGGTCCTCGCGGCTCGCTCCCTCCTTCGCACTCGCGCTCTCGGCCGCCCGCAGGGCTGCGCGGCTCGGTGGCATCTCGGGCGCGGCCCGCCGTCCTCGCCCCTGCCTCCGGGCCGCTCCCGCTCCCGCCCCCGGCGCCGCTCGCTTCCCCCCCAACCCCGGATTCCCCCATGTATGACGACTCCTACGTGCCCGGGTTTGAGGACTCGGAGGCGGTGAGTGTCCGTGGGGAGGGTGGGGGTGGGGGAGTTGGGGTGACACCTCTCTCTTCCACCCTTCCCCCAGTTCAGGACTTTGAGAACCGCCTGGGCGGCGGGGCGAAGCGCGTAGAAGGGCTTTCTAGGAAAGCGGGGAGATGGGTTTTCATGGCCAGGGCTCCCAAGTGCCCCAGACCTAGACCCGGGAGCATCAGGTGTAGGCACGGTGGGGCACTGTAGGGGGAAGGCGCGAGCAGGTGGCCCCCAAACTCAAGACAGACGGGGCACGGGGAGGAAGGGCTGAAGGCCCGGGCACTGAGGTTTTAGAGGGAACATGCAACGTCTGGAGTTAAAATGCTGGGTTTATGGGCTCTGAAGACAACACGAGAGACTGGGCTCCAGGGGAGACACTCCAGACCAGTGCCTCAAATAAATGACAAATAGGGAAGCTGGAAGAACATTCGAGTCGGGTGCCAGCCT
The DNA here is from genome assembly GCF_000622305.1 of Nannospalax galili. Lineage (NCBI taxonomy): Eukaryota > Metazoa > Chordata > Mammalia > Rodentia > Spalacidae > Nannospalax > Nannospalax galili. The sequence continues at coordinate 535,296 of NW_008355797.1, forward strand.
CTCCAGACCGAGGAATCATAGAACTTGAGGACCTCCATATTCCTCTCTGCCCTCCACCTCTGCATACCGCCTGAACTCCTCACCCTGCCTCTAGTCCAGCTTCTCTCTCTCTCTGACTGAAAGGCCACCAGCCACATGGGTGGGCCATGGGACTGAGTTCTAACCGTTCCCCAGCACCCTGCTGAGGTTTCCTCTTAGCCCTGGGCATCCTGAGCCTGCTCAGCATGGAGGACCAGGAGGTGAGGCCAGAGGAGCTAAGAGCCTGGGGGTGGAAAGGAAGCTCTTTGCTCAAAGAACCAGGCAACCAATAAATATTTAATTCTCCTCTTTGCTTTTATCTCCTGACCCACTGAGACAAATCGGCTCATTAGGCAGTGATTCCCGGAGCTCAGAAAGAAGAAAGGATTGCCTGGAAAGGTGGGACAACAGTGGGGAGCAGCTTTGCAGCCCCTTGGAGCCAGCAACCTTCCCTGGACTGTCCCACCTGAAGGCCTTCTTAGGAAAGGACCTCAGGATGGCTTAGAAAGGTCCCCTGATGGGGTGGAGGGTGGAATACTCCTGGCTCTTGAAAGTACCCCTAGGTCAAGTCTCCTCCTGTCTGAAGCCCTAGGTAGTTGAGTACTGAATCTCAGAACAGGCATCTGTCAGTCGTGTCTGGGAGTAGGCTCCTTCCGGGCCCAGTTTTCCATGGGGCTCTGGGGCTAATTACATTGCCACTAGAGCAGATAGATGAGTTTCAAGGCTCGAGTGGGCACCTCTTTCTGGTAGTTAAAGGGACAGCTGGTGTAGAGCAAGGTAGCAGGGTGCTTGAGAGGAGACCTCTCTCAGACTGCAGGGCCCTGGTGAGAAGTCAAGCGCTGTTGCAAGGAAGAGACTGGCCTATGGATGATATGTGAGGGCAGCCTCCTGACCCTCTGTGTTCTTGAATTGCCCTCCCCCACTTCCCTGCCTCTGCTGATTCCTTAAGCTTCCTGAGGCCCCCTCTGAAGCAGTAGGAGGGAGATCATGCTCTAAATAAATCCACTGGGCTCATCTCCCTCCTCTTCTTCCCCCATGCCAGGCAAGAGAGGAGCTGCAGCCTGCCCACACACTCACCAGGCAAGGGGGGTACCACTAGGGCCCTGTGCCAACTCTGGCAGCTCCCAAGTACTGAGCCTCTGGTGTTTGGGCATAAAGAGGTGGGGGAGGTAAGACCCTAACATGTGTTCCACAGAGTTTTCTGACCTCTCTAAGTGATGCCAGGGCAGCATTGGCATTCCGAGGACTTGGGAATCAGGGGCAGGAGCTTACATTCTGAGCAGAAGCTCATAAAATATTTAGGAGGAGAGCCTGTCATTCCCTTCCTAGAGTTAAGAGGTCATCTGGCCCAGACAGGAGCACTGAGGGCTAAATTAGGCTGAGAGCTTGGACAGTTGGAAGTCAAGGCCAGACTCCTCCCAGCACCTGCTGGGCACCTAGGAAGTGGCTGATACACACACAGTGTGTAGTCATCCTGCCTTGCCTCCTGACTCTCTCAGTCTGCTGGCCTCTCTTCACTCAGCCAGCCACATCCCACAGAACTAGCTAGCATTTGTGTCCTAAGACACTTGGGATCAAGGTCCCTCACCCTATGCCAGGGTTCTTTGTGGGACCCAGCCTCTCTATCCTGCTATCTTGTTTGTTCTCCAGGGAAAGAGGAGCTGCAGGCAGACTCTACTTCTGTGAAACTGACAGCTTTCTCTTGGTGGACCGTCATGCCTTGGGTCTACTATAGACACAAGCTTTAGCTTGGATTCTGGGGCTGGCAGACACTGAGCTGACCAGCTCTCTTGCTCGGGCAGGGCTGGGGCAGGCATGATAGACAGCAGGTGTGTGCGTTTGCCTTATCCACAGTCTGGCTTCTGCAGCCTTCTAGATGGTCATACCCAGCAGGTTTGAGGGACTATTCCTCAGCCTGAGAACATTCTGGAGCCTTCCTCTTCCATCATGAACCCTCTACCTGGACTCCTACCTTTCCTACTCCACTGGCATTTCAGAATTGAGAGAAGAAACTTAGAGGCATCACTTAGAGAGGTGCTTCCAGGCACCTATACCTTAGGAGGAAAAACTGACAGGAAAGATTCCCTTTTCCCTAAATGAAGGAGAAACCAAGATAGCATAGCTTTCAGCTGCTTGTCTCAAAGTTTAGCTTTCCTTGTTTGATTGGCATCCACCTTGTGGCTTTGAAAGTGAAGTCTGCAACCCTTTAAATGTGCTGTCCTTGCTCCACGACTTTTCTATGGGCAGGACTCAAAGATTCTTCTTGCTCATATTACCAAAGACAGCGCCATCCCCAAGGTCCTGTATCTCAGCTGGGTTGCCTGGCACCAGCATAGCCTCTCTCCAGGGCCCAATATCCCTTGGGCCCAGGGAAAGAGTAGGAACATACAGGCCAGGTGGTAGGTGTGGCCCAGCCTCACCTGTATTCGGGTACCTAGCTTTGTGTTGCTTTCTCAGTCTATTTGCTACTCACATCCAGAATAGCAGGTGTGGGAGGAAAAGATGTAGTGAGTGGGAGAGCAAAGGGGAGGGAAATTTCAGGAGTCGGCAGCTTTGGGCCCAGCCTTTACCCTGAAAGGTCAAGCTTTTCTACTGTTTGAGGGCCTTCAAGGCCATGTAGTGGTCAGATGGCCATATCCTGACAGGACCAACCAACACCTCTCGTTTATTTGTTACTGCTTTGGAATTTTTTTTTAAATGTATTATTTCGTGTGCACGTGTGTGTGTGCGCACGCACCATGCCACTGAGCATGTATGGAAGTCAGAGGACAACTCTGAGGAGTTGGTTCTCCTCTTCCACTGTGGGTTCCAGGGTTTGAACTCAGGTCATCCATTTTGAGCAGAAAATGCCTTTACCTGCTGAGCCATCTCTCTGCCCTTCCCCACCTTTTTTGGAGGGAGGGTCTCAGGTAGCCCAGGCTAGCCCTGAACTCTAACTGAGGCTAGACTCAGTCTTCCTTCTTCTACCTCTCAGGTGCTGGGATTGCTGGGGTGCACCATCGTGCTCAGCTCTAGCCTCTCTTAGCAGTCAACTTAAAGGGGTAATATCCAGGCTGCTTCAGACTACTATTAGTGTGAGGGCCCAGTCTCCTGGATTCAGAACCACCTCCAGTATATCCTCTTCATACTTCTCCATTCTGCCCTCTGTTTCAGAAGGCATGGTAGAGAGAAAAAAAAGAGAAAAAAAGTGAGATTTTCTTCAGAGTTACAGTATTAATAGGTGCGTGGCAGTGGGGCCTGGATTTTTGCACTAATGGATTGGGCCAGCCTGCCTGGAGCCTCAGACACTGGGAGGCTGACAGAAGGCAGCATAGGGGTCAAACCGTGCCCTGGAAGATGGAGAAGCAGTGCCAGGGTTAGGAGGGTGTCTGTATGGTACCCTTTACTTGGAGCCTAGGAGTCACAGCCTCTCTTCCATCCCAGGGTTCAGCCGACTCCTACACCAGCCGCCCCTCTCTGGATTCGGACGTCTCCCTGGAGGAGGACCGGGAGAGTGCCCGGCGCGAGGTGGAAAGTCAGGCTCAGCAGCAGCTTGAGAGGGCCAAGGTAGACATTCTGGCAGGAGGCCAGGTTGGGTGCAAACCTGTGCTGGATGCTGGGTCCCCAGGGTGGGGACAGAGTAAACATGAGTGTAGAAAAGTGTGTGTGTGTGGCCGGCAAGAGGCTTCTCATCCAGGTCCTCTGCCTCCCCCATGAGGTGACTGATGGTTTAATTCCCCAGCACAAACCTGTGGCATTTGCTGTGAGAACCAATGTCAGCTACTGTGGTGTGCTGGATGAGGAGTGCCCAGTCCAGGGCTCTGGAGTCAACTTTGAGGCCAAAGATTTTCTGCACATTAAAGAGGTGATCAACCCCATTCTCCCCAGCAGCCTCCTACAGCACTTAGTTTCCCAGCTGCTGTCCCGCCCCCTCTTCAGTTTTGTCTATAAGTCCCAGCGCCTCCACTTTTACCCTTATGCACACCTGTATACCCCTCATACCCAAGATATGATTGCAAGGGTCTCTACCCTTCTAAGACCCGTCTGGGTCCTCAGGTTCTGTGTCTGTAAAGTGGGCAGTTAGAGTATCCAACTGTAAGCGTCTCCCTTGATGCCACACTCTGAGGCCCCATGGCTTGTGACTTGGCTACCCTTTGTTGAGATAGTTGTCTTCTCAATAGCCTTTCCTCTGCCCCTTATCCAACTGTAAGCGTCTCCCTTGATGCCACACTCTGAGGCCCCATGGCTACCCTTTGTTGAGATAGTTGTCTTCTCAATAGCCTTTCCTCTGCCCCCCTTAAACCAGTTTCCCGAGGCTTCCCTGCCTCCTTCACAGTGAGCCAGGCAGAAGCCCTGGCAAACTTCTCACAGCTCCTTCCTGATCCCGCCCCACTCCCAGAAATACAGCAATGACTGGTGGATCGGGAGGCTAGTGAAAGAGGGCGGGGACATCGCCTTCATCCCCAGCCCCCAGCGCCTGGAGAGCATCCGGCTCAAACAGGAGCAGAAGGCCAGGTGAGAGCAAGGCTGAGATCAGTAAAACACTGTCTCAACACATGCACCTGACCCACAGAACTTAGCCATGCACTTACACAGTGCATATCTATACACACGTAATTGCGCACATAGCATTCATGCTCAGCTCTCATGAAAGGAGGTAGAAATTTCTACCAACAGAGACACATTCATATTCTACCCTTCCCCTTCCCCTTCTCTCAGGAGATCCGGGAACCCCTCCAGCCTGAGTGACATTGGCAACCGACGCTCTCCTCCTCCATCTCTAGGTAGCCTCTCCCCAGCTTGCCCACCTTGGGCAGATGGGTAACTAAGACGAAGTGGCAGGGGATTCTTCTCAGTGAGCTTTGTGGGAAGGGGTGGGTAGAGGGGTCAAAAGAGCTGGGAGAGGCCAGCTGGGGAAGGGACTACCATGTCCCTGGGGCCTTTTCCCTTCACCAACTTTAATCTTTTATTTCCTTTTCCAAAAAGCCAAGCAGAAGCAAAAGCAGGTGAGTCAAGAAAGGGACCTGGGCCAGGGGAGGGTATGGATTATGGCTCTGGGGACACTTCTGGGCAGTCAGTTGCTAATGCCCAGCAGAACAGGGGAGGGAGACCCAGAACTCTCGACTCTGCTCCCAGAGCAGTCAGGCATAAAGCGGGCACCAGGCCAAGATTTTGTCTGACCTCCTGGCCATTCTGCAGACGGAACATGTTCCCCCATATGATGTGGTGCCCTCCATGCGGCCCGTGGTGCTGGTGGGACCCTCTCTGAAAGGTTATGAGGTGAGAGGAAATTCCCAACCCCAGAGTTAGCTCTTCCAAACCTGCCACAGGAAGGCTTCAAGGGCAATGGGAGGGTCTGTGTGGAGGGGGTGGACTCTGCTTGGGGACACTGCCTCTGTCCAGGAGCCTTCTGTCAGCACCACACCCTGTCTTCCAGGTCACAGACATGATGCAGAAGGCACTCTTCGACTTCCTTAAACACAGGTTTGATGGCAGGTAAGCTTCCCTGTCCTGGAATGGAAAATCATTGTCTCTTCCACATGCCCAGAGCTAGTCACCTTTAAAGGGAAAGTTCAAGAGCTGGGTAAGGAAGGCCATAGGTCAGAAGGCAGCTGTGACTCTCCACCCCACCCTAGGATCTCCATCACCCGAGTCACAGCTGACCTCTCACTGGCGAAGCGGTCTGTGCTCAACAATCCTGGCAAGAGGACCATCATTGAGCGCTCCTCTGCGCGCTCTAGTATTGGTGAGGGCTCCTTTTCTCCTGTTTCTCTGCCTACTGGATGCTAGTGAAAATCCCCTTCTCTTCCCCAATCCTTTTTGCCCATGTCCACCAACAGCCCCAGCATTGCCCTCCTTGATTCCCTAGTCCTCTGCCTGCCCAGGATGTCAGGTCCTTCCTGTCTACCATGTAGCAGTCCTCAAAGCCCCGGAAGTAGCATTGGGCAGAGCCCTTGGTGAGCTGCTCCCCTTCCTTAGCTGAAGTACAGAGTGAGATTGAGCGCATATTCGAGCTGGCCAAATCCCTGCAGCTAGTGGTGTTGGATGCTGATACCATCAACCACCCAGCACAGCTAGCCAAGACCTCACTGGCCCCTATCATCGTCTTTGTCAAAGTATCTTCACCCAAGGTAAGTGAGCTGGGGTGATGGGGGACCCACAGAGGGTGCTCCCTAGAATGTAGTATATCATTGCCTAAGTCCTGCCTGGGGTGATGGGTTCCTTTTCCTGCCGTCCCTTAACACCACTGTGAGTCATCCTCTCCTGGTACTTACTAATGTAATAGTCCAAGTAGTGGATGTGCCTCGTTCCAGGCCTAGCTCTCCCCTTCTACCTCAGGTACTACAGCGACTCATCCGCTCCAGGGGGAAGTCACAGATGAAGCATCTGACTGTGCAGATGATGGCATACGATAAGCTGGTTCAGTGCCCACCGGTGAGTGCCTGGGTCAGCAGCAATCACTCCCTATTCCAGAGTGTGGGAGATACAGAGATAGGTAAGGCTGTCTGTCCGGAGAAGGTCAACCTTCCCACATCCTCCCTCCCCAGGAGTCATTTGATGTGATACTGGATGAGAACCAGCTGGAGGATGCCTGTGAGCACCTGGCTGAGTACCTAGAGGTTTACTGGAGAGCTACTCACCATCCAGCCCCTGGCCCTGGACTTCTGGGTCCTCCCAGTGCCATCCCTGGACTTCAGGTAACCACTTTCAGTGGATACAAATGTGCAGGCTAATAGCCAAAGCAAAGTCCTACCCTACCCAGAGCCAAGGGACTGCTGAGCTCTCGGCTCTGCTGTAGTTTGCTATACATGGGCCAAGGAACTTCCTGATTGAAGAGAGTACAGTAAATCGATGAGATGAGCAATCAGAAATGGGCCTTCAAGGGGTCAAAGGAAACATCCTCTCCAAACCTTTCTCCCAGTTGTTTCTGAAGGAAAGCCTGACTTTACAGGAGCCTAATGGCTCCAGTTTTCTGTATCTGACCTGGAAGAGTACCCTAGTTTACTTTCAATTTTGTATAAGTATGAACTGAGAGCAGAGAGGTAAGAATTCCCCCACCCTGCCAGTGGTGGGAGGGAACAAAGGCCAGGTCTGTGCTGCCTCACTTAGAGCTATTGTGTGGCCCCCAGAACCAGCAACTGCTGGGAGAGCGAGGTGAGGAGCATTCACCCCTGGAGCGGGACAGCTTGATGCCCTCCGATGAGGCCAGCGAGAGCTCCCGCCAGGCCTGGACCGGATCTTCACAGCGCAGCTCCCGCCACCTGGAAGAGGACTATGCAGATGCCTACCAGGACCTGTACCAGCCTCACCGCCAACACACCTCGGGGCTGCCCAGTACTAATGGACATGACCCCCAAGACCGGCTCCTAGCCCAGGACTCGGAGCACAACCACAATGACCGGAACTGGCAGCGCAACCGGCCTTGGCCCAAGGATAGCTACTGACCACCTCCTGCCCTAACTTGGCAGGCACGGGCACAGCTGGCCGGGATGCCCTCTCCAGGCAGGTTGGAGTTAGACTGGCATTTGGCTGCCACTAGGCTCAGCTCCCGCAACCCCCTGCCCAGCCCCAGCTACAGGGATGACTGTGGTCCCAAGGTTCTGGGAGAAGCAAGGGGCCTCCTCACCTCCTGGGCACAGTGACCCCATAGGCTCCCATTCCAGGTACTAGCTGTGTTCTGCACCCCTGGCACCTTCCTCACCTCCTGCACAAGAAGCTGCCCCAGTGGGCCATGATCTCAAGCCAAGATCACTTTAGCAGGGGACGTCCCACCAGACTCAGGGAAGGGATGCCCCTTTGAGTGACGAGGGTGGGGGCAACATGACATGAGGAAGAAGCAAGGTTTCTGAGCAGGAACAAGTCCTAAGTCGAAGAGACTCAGGTTTTTTTGGGGTTCGAGGGCCTCCACTCACCTCACTGCCACACGTCAGAAATGAGACAGTCAAGAGCCCGACGTTGTGGTACTCCTGTCCATCAGCTGGGGTGGGACATTTACATCCAGGACTGGAGCAGCAGGCGGGCGAAGCTGGGTTAGACACCTCACAGCTGATGCTCTGGGAGGAAAGGGCCTCACCACATCAGGAAACATCTGACAAAACTAGGGAATTGGATGGACTGTGGTCAAACCAAAAGGAGCCAGCCTGGACTGGAGTTGTCGGGAGGGGGGGGGCTTTGGGGCCCCCTTGCCTTCCTCATTCTTTTACCCTTGCATCTGTCATTTCTGTTTTTCCTCCATGCCTCCTGCAAGATAGGGGCTCCAGACCTTATTCCCCGACTCCTAGCCGCTGCTTGTTACATTAGGGTTAGATGGGGAGAATAGGACACAGTGGACAGCCCCTAGAGGCCCTGTCTACCTGGCTACCCTTGCCTTACGGCTCTAGCGTGTGACCTACAGAGCATGCTCCACAAAAACCTGCCCCACCTCACTATCATCTCCAATAAAACACCATGCACAGTCCCTCAGGTGTCTATCTGCTGGTTCATATAGGTATGTGTCTCATCATGTAGGCTAAGTCTGGCAGAGGTGAAGTATGCCGGCCCCTTTTTCTGTCCAAGGATCCATGGGTGGGAAGGGAAAAATGGCAGTTCCAGGAAGCACTGTCCTAGCAGCCCCACATCCTTGTGTCCTGGTATCTGCAGGCATCTACCTGGCAGTACAAAAGGGACTTGTTCTGAGAGATGAGGAAGAGGCTTAGTGCTTCTGCTGTCCGTGCCTCGGGCCAGAAGGACCCTACAAATAACTACAACCTGAATACCACATACTTGCCCAGCTTTGAGGGGTAAGAAGAGGGCCACTGGGCTTGGAGGGAGGACCATTGATCTGTGGTCGTCTTGTGACATAACAGTGGGGTCCACTCCTTGAGGCCTCTAGTGCCCACCCTTCAACCATCTTCTCCCATGAGCAGTGTTCTCAGCAAGGGTTCAAAGCTAGACGTCAGGTACATAGCACAGAAGTATGGCTATAATTGCTTCCCTTTCTCATCCTGTGTAAAGCTCTCTAGCAGGTAATGGGGACAAAGCCCCGAGTTAACCGAGACAAGAAGGGTGTACTGTGATCTTGCTACTGTGCTTTGCCAACTGCCCTCTAGTGCTCCCTTCAGACAAGACTGAGAAGTTGGGCCTTTCACAATGTGACCATCTTTCATTTTCCCAGCCCACCCAGTGCTATTCTTGTTCACTGTGGTTCCTAGGAAAGCCTAGGAGGGAATTTTAGCCATAACACAGCCTTAATATTTATGTATTTATTCTCAGAACATACAAACTTATCTTCTCAGAGAATAGAAAACAGAAATTTCACTCAGTGACTTAAAAATGGACACAGCCAGCTCACCCTGTCCCCATATCTAAAAAAAAAATCCCTGGGGGAGGGATGCCTAGAGTGCACAGCACCCGTGGCACAGGACTGTAGAGTTCTAAAGGCTCTCAACCTGTTTTATACTCCAAATGGGAAAACGGTTGTCAAAGTGACAGAGTCCAAGGTCCACAATCCTCATGGTACCGGATCCCCTGGGTCATTTCGGGAACAACGTCACTGCAGCATACAGTTACACATTGACATCTGCTGAAGGTTTCATCCGCCTAACCAGGTACTGTTCAGTCTTGGGGTAATGCTACACAGGTACCCCATAACCAGGACAGTCACAAAGCAGTGAAGGGCAAAGATGAGCCAACACTGGTAACTGTTCTCCCTGCCTCCTACAGCATCTTCCTGTCCCTTTGCAGCCCACACACAGGTCTCCAGACCTGAAGGTCTAGGCCAGGAAGTCTGTTTCCTAAGCCCCCAAAACCCAAGAATGAGAATCTGGAAAGAGGTACAAGGGTCTTAAGAATAGGAGTCAGACAGCTTCAAAGCATGCCCTTAATCCAGTGGAAATGTGTCAAGCAAAGATGGTCTCTTCCCGGCGCTTCTTGGTGAGGATGGTGCCTGGCTTGTGCTGGGCATCTGGGTGGTTGGCTAGCTCTGGGGGACAAGATGACACTGGGCTCTCCAGGATGGCTTGCTTCAGCTCATAGAACACAGCAGAGTCCTCTTTGGTGAGGAAGGTAATGGCTACACCACTCTTGCCTGCTCGCCCTGTGCGGCCAATGCGGTGGATGTAATCTAGGAAGCAGGAGAAACAGGACTCAGGACCAGGCCAGATGTCCTGGTGAGCGGTATCCACTCCTAAAGTCACCCTCCTCCCCAACAGACCCCCCTATGGGCAAGAAAGCCCCATCATGCTGTCTATACCACCTGGTATCCCACTTCCACTGCTGACTGGTCATACTTTAACACTAAGGGTCTCCTAGATCCATGCTTCACACCCCTAAGAACAGATGCTGTCCAAGGTGCTTGGACAACCATCCCCAGACCAGAGCGGAGTTCTTTAGTGCAGCACCCAAGAAAGTAGTCTCTTCTTACCCTGAATTGAAGCCACCTCCCCTGGCACTTACCTTCAATATTTTTGGCCATATCATAGTTGACGACCATAGATACATCTTGGATATCGATACCACGACCAGCCACATCTGTAGCCACCAAAATATCCTTGGCTCCGGCCTTGAGGTTGGACAGTGCAAACTCTCGCTGCTCCTGGCCTTTTCCACCATGCAGTGTACACGCATTGTACTGTTGGGAGAATGGAGAGGTGACGAACAGTGAGACCACAGGAAGGCAGAGGTAAACAGGGAATGGGAACGAGGAGGTTGGGGAGAGGAGCAGGCAGGAGAAAGCACAGGAGGCTGGAGAATGCATGAGCTCAAGTGAAGTGAGGAAAGAACAAGTGAGCTCAAGCGAGGGGTGGAAAAGAGGCGGGGTGTGGCGGGGGCAGACAGGGCAGGGGCAGAGACCTAGCAATCTGCAGCTGTGGAGCTGGGCAGAGGCGAAGTAAGGATCAGGGTGGAGAGTGGGGACTAAGAAACCGAAGGATGCTCAAGTGCACAGCGGTGAGTACACACCCTTCCCTCAAGCACCAGTATCAGGATACTGGTTGTCAGCATCTCCTTCCCTGACCCTTCCAAACACACACAGACAGCACTGACCCACTCCATACCATAGCCTCAGCCTCTGCCAACATGTCTCAAGAACCTTTCTCAGCACCGCCCCTCTTGGATGAAGACCCACAATGCCTTTAGCTGCGCATCCTAATTTCAGAAAGCAGCGCCATAGGGTTAGACTTTGCTCTTCCCTGCCAGACGTACCCCCATCTTCTCCAGGGACTTGGCCAACACATCACAACCCTTCTTCTGGTTGACAAAAATGATGATGGGTGGATCAAAACCTTGTTCCAAGATTGCCAGCAGCTTTTTCCTGGGGAGAAGAGGAAAAGAAAAATGAGACAGACAGACCTCCCAGCCCATGAAACAACCTAACCCCAACTTAATGAACAGCAGCAATTCCAGGGTCTCCAACACCCATGGCATTGCCAAGATGCAAACATTAAGTTCAATACAGTGAGCAGTCACCTGCAGCTGCCACTCACATTGAAAGACACTGTTAAGGCTGGGGGTGTGGTGGCAGCACGCCTTTAGTCCCAGCACTCGAGAGGCAGAGGCAGGCAGATCTCTGTGAGTTCAAGGCCAGCCTGGTCTATATAGTGAGTTCCAGGCCAGCTGAGGCTACAGGGAGACCCTGTCTCAAAAAGACCAAAAAGACCAAAAAAAAAAAGTTAAGCACAAGCCCCCTCTTTCCACTTGGGATTCCCCAGCTTAGCTGCCCACATACCTCTTTTCTGACTCTGACATAAGGAAGACTTTCTGTTCCACACGTTCATGGGGCTTGCCTGCAGAGCCAATGTACACCACAGCAGGTCGCCGGAGATAGCTTCTGGCTAGACGCTCCACTGCTGGAGGCATGGTAGCCGTGAACATGACTGTCTATGAAAACAGGAAGTTCAGTCCTGGGCCCAGACAGATGTTAACCACACACCGCACTTTCACAAGGAGCTCAGTTCAAGCTAAAAAAACTTTAATCTAGTCCTGCTATAAGTCTGATAGTTGTCACCTGAGAAAATAGCGTCCTTTGTCTTCCTGTCCTTTTTTCTCAGTACCTGTTCATCAAGGCACTTTACATCTTTTTTTTTTTTTTTTTTTTTTTATTGAGACAGGGTCTCCCTGAAGCCCCAGCTGTCCTGGAACTCACTACGTAGACCAAGCTGGCCTTGACCTCACAGAGATCTGCCTGCCTCTGCCTCCCAAGTGCTGGGACTACAGGCGTGCACCACCACGCCCGGCTGGCACTTTACATCTTAGGAGGCCAAGAAGGACTGAGAGCATTTTCTGGCACCTGTGATCCAGGTACTAGCATGATTCCTTATTTTGTATAGTTTCTTTGTGACAGGATCTTGCTATGTAGCTTTAGCTAGCCTGGAACTCATTACGTAACCAAAGCTAGCCTTGAACCTGTGGCAATCCTCCTGCCATTCCCTCCCAGGTGCCAGAATGATGGGCTTAAGCCAGGCTTTTTTTTTCTTGTCTTTTTTGAGTAGCATGATTCTTTAGAATCACTTTTCTGGGACTTAGCCACATGGCTCCACCCCTCGGACTGTCAGACGAATGCACCTAGGCACACTTTAGCATTCTGGAAGCTTGTATACTGGATCTACCCTTGGCAAGAAAGATCTAAAAGATTTGGGAACTTGCCCAGTTTCTCCCAGAAAGCCTTACTTGGCGGTACTTATGTTTTCCTGACTCAAAGTTGGCCAACATCTTCTCTGGGTCCTCAGCCTCATCCGTGTCCGGCTTCTGGTTGCTGACAGGCATGTGTTCCAGGATCTTCTGGACGTCTGGCTCAAAGCCCATGTCAATCATCCTATCTGCCTCATCCAGAACCACATAGGTACAGCGGCTCAGCACCAAGTATCGGTTCTCCAGCACATCAATCAGACGTCCCGGGGTGGCGATCACAATCTGGGAGGTACAGTATAATCACACATTGCCCCAAAAGCCACTCCCTTCTTTCCTCTGCTACGAACTATGCACCCACTTGGGCCCAAGAACTGACATGAATTCATTTGCAGTTACCTTAGACTTTTTTCAGGAATAAACAGGGTTTCTGAGTAAGATCCAGGGGTTAGGCAGGTGGCAAAATAAAGAGGAACCTTCCTAGACAGAAAGGCTAAGGAGTACTTGAAGGAGCTATATGGAGAGATCACACTGAGAGGTCTACACACGACTCCGCCCCCATGGCAGACTTCTAAAAGGCTCGTTCATCTCTCCTAGAAAGGCAGTGCATGCCTACAACATGGTTTGACGGAGTAATGAGAACAGGCTCTGGATATGAGCATTCCCTCTCCCATATGGCTCACTACCAGACATGTGTGACTTCAGGCAAGTTGCGCCTCAGCTCCACCGATAAAACAGCACAAAATCTGTAGTACTACCTACTTCAGTGTGGCTGTTGTAAGAATTACTGCTGGCTAGAGAAACAAACCTCACAACCCATGCGCAGCCTGAAGCCTTGATCTTCTCTGGAGATGCCACCAATGACAGCCACAGTTCGGATACCTAGTGGTTTTCCAAACTTGATGGTCTCTTCCTCAATCTGCTGAGCCAACTCACGGGTAGGAGCCAGAATGATGGCATAAGGGCCCTGGTCTGACTCTTCAATCCTGTGGTAAACAGGGCGTCCCAGAGCTTCATAAACCTTTGTTCTCATTCAACCACAAACACAAGCAGGACAGGCTCACTCTTCAGAACAGCTATAGGAATGGGCAGGCTGATGGAAAGGTGTGGTGATCCTGTATAAAACTCCAGACTCTAGAATAACCAAGATCTCCATGGAGTGATCCTTGCTAGCAACAAAATCACACACTTCTTTGATGTCATTAATTATTCCCTAACATCCAACTCAGAATGAAAAAAAGAACTTCTGAAAATACCTTAATTTTTTTCCTAAAATAAAAGTAGTTAAAAAAAAAATAGGCCAGGCATGGTGGCACACATATTTAATCCCAACACTCGGGAGGCAGAGCCAGGCAGATCTCTGTGAGATCCAGTCCAGCCTGGTCTACACAGTGAATTCCAGGCCAGCTGGGGCTACAGGGAGACCCTGTCTCAAAAAAGACATGATAGATAGATACAGAGTGAGAGAGAGAGAGGGAGGGAGAAAGAGAGAGCAATAAATATAAAAAAATGGGCTGAAGGTATCAGAGGTAAAGCCTAATACTCAATCCCCAGCACCACATAAAACCAGGTGTGGTGGTATACACCTATAACACCAGAAATAGGTGAGAGGTGAAGGCCAGAGGATCAGAAGTGTAAGATCATCTTTGACTACATAGGGAATTTAAGGCCTGTGTAAAAACAACAAAAACCCTTACTCATTCACTCGTTTGCCTCATCTTTCCTACCCAGCCAAATCTACTCCAACTGATGCCAGCTGCCCCCACCTGTCAATTTTAGGAAGCGTGGTGATCCAGACCAGCAATGGGATGAGGAAGGCTGCTGTCTTGCCACTGCCAGTTTCGGCCACACCAATGATGTCACGATTCTGAAGCCCAATGGGAATTGCCTGACGCTGGATGGGTGTTGGCTCCTACATAAACCAAGAGCAGAGGTACAGGCAGAATTATACTTGCTGGGATACTACCACAGTGGGCACACATGCTACTCCAAAGTACCTGAGACCCACAGGAAAGGGGACCAAAGGCAAAACAATCCCCAAAGGTCCACACTTCCAAGAGTATGAAAGGCATGATTAGTTTGGTACCATGGGAACAGAAAGCACCAAATAGTTAAGGAACAAAGTTCTCCAATTCCAAACTCCATTTATAGTCCAAGACTACAGAAATATGGCAGATTTCCTGGGCCAATCTGCCCCTTTACCTTGTAGCCACACTTATCAATGACTTCCAAGATATGTGGAGGCAGAGAAGAGTCTTTCCAGGATCGGATAGGATTGGGGATCTTGCCCCCTTTGGTGGTGATGCTATAGTCCTCACGGAAGATCCGCCAGTCCCTGTCTGTCATCTCATCTAACTTCTTCTGAGACCAATGGCGGTCATCCCAGCGCTGCTTGGCTTCCTTCTTGCGAAGTTTGCGGAGTCTTGCCCTGAAACAGGACACGAGGATTAAACAGAATCGGTCCACTCCTCTGGGCTCTGTCCAAACAACCCTGGCCTCAAACACTCACTCCTCCTGCTCCTTCTCTTCCAGGGTTCGCCTCTTTTCCATTAGATCACCATAGAAACGTGACTGCTCTCGTTTCTGCTGCTTTAGGTCAATGCCTGCGATGAAGCCTCGCCCCAAGAGCTGCACCTGGTGCCGTTCCTTGTACCTGAGAATGAAACGGAAGGAGGAAAAGGCGCTGTCATGGCCGCAGAAGGGAAGGGCGGACTGCCAGTATGCGATCGGTCTTCCCAGCCAGTGTCCTTCCACACCCAGAATGCAATTTCTGCATCCTAGCTCATCTTTCTTTTCTTTTCTCTAAGACTACCTAGTGTCCAAGACCCAGCATGCAGGTGGAAAGCCACTCACAGAGGGTTGTAGTCAATGGAGGTGTCTTCAGATGCATCCCACTCAAAGACAAATTTGCGGTCATTGAGATGCCTTGTTCGGCGCCGTTTTTTGATGCCACCCAGATAACGCTCCTACTCAGGGAGAAAACAAAGCCCATCAATCTCAAGGTCCAAATTTCACAGGCAGAGCCAGAATGGCCACATTACTAAGCCTTGTTTGCGGGGTAGTCACCTTAATGGCATGCAGCTCCTTGCTCTTATCCTTCTCTTCCCGGATCTTCTGTCGCCCTTCCTCATCCTCGTTTCCATTGGTCTCTCGCTCCATCCTCTCTCTTCGTTCTCGTCGTTCCCGTTCCTGAGGGTCTTCTGGAGACCAAAGAAAGGAAAGCTGCAGAAGAGCTCAGTGAAAGGAAGGGGCAATGGGAGGACTCTGTCGATAGATACTGAGGAAACGGGCAGATGTGTGACAAAGCAAAAGGTCTGACTGAGGGCCCATAAACTTCCACGATTCTACCCTCTTTCAAACTCTGGAACAAACACCCCCGCCCCTGAGTGTTGAGGATCAAACTCAGGGCCTTACATATTCTAGGCAAATATTTTACCACTGAGCACTATCACCAGCCCGGTTTCTATCTCTTTTAAATGATGCCATAATTAATTCCATCCCACCCTTTCGACACAGGCTATCAATACAAACCCAGCATTTTCCTGCCCAAGTCCTGGAACTGTTTTCTCTTTTTCCTCTCTTCTTCAAGCATCCTCTGTCTCTCTTCCACCTCCTGCTGCCGTCGCTTTAAAGCTTCAGCCTCCCGCTCCGCTTTAGAGAGGAACTTGGGCTGCAAGACAGATGGGAACTGTTAACAAAGGGTCTAGGGACTGGGAGCAATCACACCTCTGCTCCAGAGACCACAAGAAGCCCAATAATAGTTGCTTAGGCATTAAATCTGTTGAGAAAAATACAGAGGCCTAGGACTCTGCCATGACTAAAACTTCTCTTCATCATTCACAATTTCAGTCCCTAACCTTTAGTACCTCAACATTTAAACTTTCGGTACCTCAGAATGTTTACTCATTTGGAGATGGGGTCTTTAAAGAAATGACTAAGGTAAGCCAGGCGTGGTGGTGCAGGCCTTTAATCCCAGCACTCGGGAGGTAGAGACAGGTGGATCTCTGTGAGTTCAAGGCCATCCTGGTCTACATAGTGAGTTCCAGGACAGCTGGGGCTACAGGGAGACCCTGTCTCAAAAAGACCAAAAAAAAAAAAAAAAAAAAAGAAATGACTAAGTTAAAATGGGGCTCTCAGAGTAGGCCCTAGTCCAGTCTGATCAGTGCTTTATAAGACAAGGAAGGGCTGGACTGGGCTGGGATATAGCTCACTGGTACCACATCTGCCTAACACGCATTAGGCTCTGGATTCAATTCTCAAAAAGAAAAGAAAAACGCCAGGCCTGGTGACACATGCCTACATTCCTAGCTACTTAGGGAGGCTGAGGCAGGAGGATTGCCAATTCAAGATTCTAAAATTCTGGGCAATTTAGTGAGACCTGGTCTCCAAATTGAAAGTAAAAAGAATGCTGGTGATGTAGTTTAGTGACACAGCAACAACTGTCCAGCAGGTAAAGTCTTGGGTTTAATCCCTAGTTCAAAACAAACAAACAACAAAACAAAACATGGAGACTACTCCAGGGATATCAAGAACATGAGCACACAAAGGGATGACTGTAAGGACAAAGAAGGCATCCATAAGCGAAGGACAGGGGCCTCAGAAGAAATAACTACTGATATTTGAGCTTAAACTTCTAACTTCCAGAACTGCAAGAAAATAATCTGGAGGCTGGAGAGATGGCTCAGCGGTCAAGAGTACTGACTGTTCTTACAGAGGACCTAGGCTCAAACCCCAGCACCCACACAGCAGCCAACAACCATCCGTAGCTCCAGTTCTAGGGGATGTGACACCCTCTTCTGACCTCTGTGGGCATTGCACAACACAGGTGCACTTACATTCACACAGGCATAACACTTGTACACATAAAATAAAAATAAACAAATCAAAAGAAAATAATCTGTTGTTGAGGCCACCCAGTCTGTGGCATTTTGTTATAGCAACCAAAGCACACAAATAAAGTTCTTACCTTAGCTTCCGCTTCCTCCTCAGCCTTTTTCTTAGCCAGAAGTTCCTCCAAGGATAGTGGCTGAATCTAAAGATAAAACACAAGAGTTTAGTTCCCAAACATGCTCTCCCTTTGGATCAGCAAAGCAGGACTCAAGCTGAAGAGAAGACAGAACAATCATCTGTCTCATTTACCTTTGGTTTCTTATCACCATGCTCATCCTCTCCATCCTTCTTAGGGTCTCTGTCCTTCCGAGATTTAAAGTCTTTCCCTCGGCCAGGAGATAAGCTTTACGAAAAAAGAAGGGGGAAGTCCCAAGAAGAGGACAGAAGCCTTCCCATTACTCACAACAAGACTATCCCATGGTCAACCACCATGTCCCAAACTCTCTTAGGAAGCCCTAATTCCTCTGCCAGCCCTGAAACCTAATTGTGGCCCTATCTTGGCTCCAATCCACCTGAATCTCCTTTTCTGATTAATCCCTCCTGGAACTGGGCTTTCACTACTGCTACCAAAATTCTAAAGAAGCCGGGCGCGGTGGCACACTGCTTAAAGAAGCCTTCAATCCCAGGGCTTGGGAAGCACAGGCAAGGGGACCTCTATGAGTCCTAGGTAAGCTAGAGCTACAGGGAGACCCTGTCTCTAAAAAAACCACCAAAAAAATCTAAAGAGCAAGCAAGGCAGGTGTGATAGCTCATATTTGCAATCCTAGCACTCAGAATTACTGCCAAGTTCAAGGCCACCCTGGCTACAAAGTGAGACTTTGTATCAAAAACAATCAATAAACAGAAAACCCCACCAAACCAGCTAGGTGTGGTAGTTTGTCTGCAATTCCAGTACACAAGAGGCTAAGGGAGGAGAACCCCAAGTTTCAGGTCAGCCTAAACTACATAGTGAGTTCCAAGTCAGCCTGAAATACAGCAAGACCCTGCCTCAGAAAACAAAACAAAGAAACAAAAAGAATTGAAAATTGAAAAACTTCAAATAGCTGTACATTTTTTTAAATTTAACACTGTAAAAATATGGACGCTTCACGAATTTGCATGTCATCCTTGCACGGGGCCGGGCTAATCTTCTCTGTATCGCTCCAATTTTAGTGCATGTGCTGCCAAAGCGAGCACAGCTGTACATTTTTTAAAATCCTTAACTTTATTATAGTACAGAGTAAACTGAGCTCAGGTGTCCGGGACCTCCACAAGTCAAGGCGATATTGCATTTGTACCCTGATCATCTTTCTACTGAGCTGAAGCCCCAGCCTAGTTTTCTTCTACTTCCTATATGTTCTAAGTTATAGCTTTATTGTTTCTACAACGAGCATTCTGTCCTTTGCCTGGAGTTTTAACCACACATGAAGAGTCACAGAACTTTGCAGAGGGTGTTTCTCCCTTGAAGGTTCTCCCAATCTCAAGAGTTCTCTTTTTAAAAAAATTTTATGGGGCTGGAGAGACGGCTCAGAGGTTAAGAGCACTGACTGCTCTTATAGAGGACTCAAGTTCAATTCCCAGCACCCAAATGGCAGCTAACAACTGTCCATAACTCCAGTTTTACGGGATCTGATGCCCTCTTCTGACCTCTGTGGGCAGTACACAACACAGGTGCACTTATACGCATGCAAGCAATACACTCATAGAATAAAAATAAATTTTTAAAAATATTTTATTTTTATTATTTTTATGTGTATGTATGTATTGCCTGTGTGTAGGTAAGTGCACCCGTGTCATGCAATGCCCGTGGAGGACAGAAGAGGTTGTTGGATCCCCAGGAACTGGAGTTACAGACAGTTGCTAACTGCCATGTGGGTGCTGGGATTCGAACCTGGGTCTTCTGCAAGAACAACCAGTGTTCTTAACCGCTGAGCCATCTCTCCAGCCCCCAAAAATAAAATATTAAAAAAAAAAATTTATAACAGCTAGTGTATGTATGTGTGTGGGGGGGGTCAGCTCTCTCCTTCCACCAGGTAGGTCCCCAGGATCAAACTCAGGTTGTCAGACTTGCTGGTGAGCAAGTGCTTTAACTCACTGAGCCATCTCACCTCCAGCCCTCAGGAGCTCTCGCTAACCCTTTCCTTAGTAAATCTATATCTGTCCCACTCAAAAAAATAAAAATAAAAATAAAAATAAAATAACTTTGCACAGAAAGTTCCCAAAGAAATCAAGACAGACATTAAGAGTTCAAGGCCCTCCATGGCTGGATAGTGAGTTCCAGGCTACTCGGGGAACAACGACTAAACAAACAACAAATGAAAAAGAAGACAGACTTTCTGAGGAAGACCGTTCTGTAATAATACCATGAGGATCTGAGAAATCCGCCTTTTCCCATGATGCTGAGCTGCAGAGTGGAAAGGGTGGAAGCCCCAGCCACCCCGTTCCCTCCGTACCTGGACCGCTTACGGTCCTTGTCCCGGCGGTGTCCATCCTTGTCTCGGTCTCGGTCCTTCTTGTTCCGATCCCGTTCCTTCTCTCGATCTCGCTCTTTGTGCCGCCGTTCTCTGGAAGACAGCAAATTTAAGAGATCACTTGATATTTCCAGAGTGTTCGCTTCACTACAGCCCTGAGAAGATTCCTGTGCTCTTCTCTCTTCAAAGTAATGTTTACCTCACTGGGAATGTAGTTCTCAGGGAAGTTATGAGGGAATTCTAATAAAGTGCGTGCATGTGTGCGTGCGTGCCTGTGTGGTGCGTATATATGTGTGCATTCATGTTAGTGTACGGGGATACCTCAGGGCACATATAGGCAGGACATCAGATGTCTTCCTCTTAGCCTCAATGCTGTGATACAACCTCTCTCACTGAATTAGAAGCTCACAATTTTGGCTAAACTGGATGGCCAATAGTTCTTGAGATCCATCTGTCTCTATTCCCCAAAGCTAGGGTTACAGACGCATACCGTCTGGCTTTTTATGTGGGTGCTAGGGATTTGAACTCAAGTCTTCGTGCTTACCACTAAGACATCTCCCTAACCCCTCCATTTTATTTTTTGAAACAGGGTCTCTCACTGAACCTGGAGCTGACCAATTGGCTAGGCTGGCTGGCCAGGCAAGTCCCCATATTCTTTCTGTCTAGCCCTGGGATTACAGGCTCACGCTGCCATGCCCAGCTTTTCACATGGGTACTAAGAATCCAAACTCAGATCCTTGGTTCTCATGCAAGCAAGCGCTTTACCACTGAGCCAACTTCCCAGCCCATTAGAAGACCTTACAGATCAGAGCTGTACTTCTATTTATCAACAGCAGGGATAGATTACAGACTAGAACAGGTGAACCACCTTCCTCAATCATCTGGAGCTTCAATTTACAAGCTTATCTTCAACCTTAGAGCTGGGTGCTACGGCAAACACCTATAACCCCATCACTCAGGAAGCTGAAACAAGAGAATCATCAGAAGTTCCTGTCCAGCCTAGGCTACACAGCAAGACTTCATCTCAGAAAACCAGAGAGAGAGAGAGACAGAGAGAGAGAGAGACAGAGAGAGAGACAGAGAGAGGGAGAGAGAACGAGCTGAAAGCGCTTGCAGGTCCAACTGGGACAAGGGTAGGTTAACGTGAAAAGTAGATGTTTAATCCTGGAGGCATCAGAGGAACCAAGAAAGAAGTCTGGAATATTTTCTCCTTTCTCATGTAAAGGAGTACAGTCACTTTACCTCTCTGCAGACTTAGAACGGGAACGAGATCGAGAGCGGCTACCACCACGACGTCTATCCCTAGACCGATGCCGCTTCCTATCTTTAGATGGGGAAGACTTCCGGTCCCGGTCTCTGTCTCGCTCTCTGTCAGGAGTCCGGGATCGCTTTCTTTCCTCCTTAGAAGGTGACACATCTCGGTCCTTTTTGTCAGCCAGTTCTCCTGCCATCTGTGTGAGACAAGTGTTTATTATGTACAGTTCACTAAATCTCGGGACAATCCTGAGGCACATGTACCCACTTCATAGATGAGGGACCAGGCTCAGGCACATACACTGACCTACCTGAGCAAAGCAAGCACTACACAGCAGAGCTGCAGAAGTCTGCAAAGGCCCATTCTCGCTACACTACACTGCCTCCCTGTGACTCCCTTCTATGCATTCACTTGTTATTTTGAGACAGGGTCTCATTCTGTAGCATGCGCTGTATTGGAATTCACTGTGACACACAGGCTGGCTTTGAACCCATGGTGATCCTCCTGCATCAGCCTCCCATGTGCTAGTACAGGCCACCACATATATCATGAGTTTTTGTAAACTACAAAAGAACATTATTGCTGGGCGTGGTAGCACATGCCTTTAATCCTAGCACTTGGGAGGCAGATCTCTGTGAGTTCAAGGCCAGCCTGGTCTACATAGTGAGCTCTAGGACAGCTGGGGCTACAGGGAGACCCTGTCTCAAAAAGACCGAAAAAAAAAAAAAAGTATTATTAAAAAAGATGTGTTAGGGGCTGGAGAGATGGCTCAGCAGTTAAAAACACTGACTGTTCTTGCAGGAAGACCCAGGATTGAATCCCAGCACCCACATGGCAGCTAACAACTGTCCATAACTCCAGTTCCAGGGGATCCGAGGTGCACTTACTTACATGCAGGCAATACATACATAAAATAAAAATAAAATAAAAAAATAAATTATATATATGGTGTTAGAAGCCAATTGTATTCGCTTCCATCCATAACTCCAGCAGTTGGGAGGCTGTGGAGGAGAACGACCATAAATTCAAGGCCAGCCTGAGTTAAGTAGTGAGTTCGAGAACAGCTTGAGCTAGAGTAAGAACCAATCTCAGGAAACAAAACAAAATCAAGAAGCATTAGTAAACAACCAACTACTTCTATTTCTTAGGAGTCTATTGGGGATAATTAGCTCACCAGGATCAGTCAGCATCTAATAGGGCTCAGGATCAGGTGGTAAAGGTGCCTGCTGCTAAGCCTGATGACCTGAGTTTGATCCCTGGGACCCACATGGTGGAAGGAAAGACTGACTCCCCTTGCAAGTTTTCCTCTGATCCCTATACCTGCACCCAAGAGAGACAGAGACAGACAGACAGACATGCACACACACACACAATGTGGAATACTAAAGCTTTTTTTAAAAAATAAAGAAAAATTGCCAGGTGTGGTGGCGCACACCTTTAGTCCCAGCACTTGGGAGGCAGAGGCAGGCGGATCTCTGTGAGTTCAAGGCCAGCCTGGTCTACATTGTGAGTTCCAGGACAGCTGGGGCTACAGGGAGACCCTGTCTCAAAAAGACCAAAAAGAAAAAAAAAGAGAAAGGAAGGAAGGAAGGAAGGAAGGAAGGAAGGAAGGAAGGAAGGATGGATCTTGATATCGTAGGGCTGACGAGACTTACTGACAAAAGAGAAAAGGTATGAAGAAGATACAAAGACAGCACCTGGAGTTAGGGAAATGGTTCAAGTAGGTAAAAGTGCTTGCTGCACAAGTTTAGGATCTGAGTTCAAATCTCCAGAACCCACATACAAAGCTAGGCATGGTCACAGGTACCTATAACTCCAGCACTGTGAAGGGGATGGAGACAGGAGGACTCTGGCCTAGCTCCAAGTTCAATGAGAGACTCTGCCTCAATGGGAACCTTAAAAGGGCTTCAAACCAGGTTTCATAAGATCCAGTATTACATTAAAAAAGAATTACTCTGGTGATTTACAAGAAAATGTGTAGTTTTAGATATGAAACCACAGCGAATGCTAACCAGTCCAGGACTATAATCCCAGCACTTGGGGTGGAAGGAGGAGGATTAGTTCAAGGTTAGACTCGGCTGCATAGTGAGTTCGAGGCCAGTCTAGACAACCTGAGATTCCCTTCTTCTTATATTTTTCAATTATCTTAATCATCACCAAAACCAAAAATGTAAATATAGGTACTATTTATTATTGATTACTCTGCCCATGCTTCCCACCAACCCTTAAGTCCTTCTGTTCATGTAAGAGCAGAGGCAAATCCTTTTCATTTAATGGAAGTGTTTATCAAGCATCTACTCTATATGCAAGGCTCAGTGCTAGGCGCTGTGAGTTTACAAAAGGACATTCTGTTCACAGGAAGCAACAGAAAGCATGAAGGCTCAGATGAAGCACTGCGAGAATGCAAAGCTGCAGTTTCTTTTCTTTCGTAAAAGGACGGATTCAGAGGAAGTAGCTCCTGAGCTTTTCGGTATGGGTAGAATTTGAAGATGTGTAATTGTGGAAAGAGGACTAATTTCAGAAATAATACTGGTTACGCCGAGGGGGGAAAGCATGGCCTGGTTTCGGGTAGCAAAAATCAGACTGCAGTATCCCCGGCGCGATGCCCACCGGCCCATAACATTGTCCTGGAAGTGGCCCGCGCCCGCAGCCAACACCGCTCCTGGGGCCCGCGCCCCTTTCTTGTGACCCTTCCCGGGGGCATTCTTCCCAGCCTCGTCCCGGAGGCTGAGGCACAGCTCTGCCCCGGCTCTCGCCCACTCTGCAAACTCCTGGGGACAGCCTCCACCGCCAGGAACTCACCACCCTGCGCCTGAACCGCCTAACGCGGCCTCAACGTCGCCGAGCAGTCGCCATCTTTCGCGTTTCCTGATCGCAGAGAAGCACCCTAGCCGCGCGGGGAGCCGGGAGATCGAGTTCCCGGGCTGCGTTGCGCCGGCCTACAAGTGCACCGGGAAACTACCAATCCCGGAATGCATGGCGTGAGAGCCGGGCGGGCCGCGAGGACTTCTGGGCAATGTAGTTAGCTTAAGATTTGGAGTCTGCGGGAGGAAGAATTTTACATATGTTGTTTTCCCACATAGGGTTCTCTCCCTGTGCAGTCTTCCTGGAATCTTCTAGTAGAAACTGCGGTTAATCACAATCACTGCTGATGGCTTACACCATCGGAGTTTTTTACAAGAACTGCAGTAACATCAACAAATAATTTACTGGTTTTGGAAAAGCTTTTTTTTTAATTTTTTTAAATTTATTTTATTTTATTTTATTTTATTTGTCTTTTCTGAAACAGGGTCTCCCTGTAGCCCCAGCTGGCCTGGAACTCACTATGTAGACCAGGATGGCCTTGAACTCACAGAGATCTGCCTCCCGAGTGCTAGGATTAAAGCCCTGCACCACCACGTCCAGCTGGAAAAGCTTTTTTACAAAAATGGTGGGAATGGGTATTGGCCCCGTTTCACAGCCGGACAAACTAAAGATAACAGGAGTAGCCTAGTATTTCACAATGAAGGTAGTACAGTTTTCACAGTAGAACTACTGTAGCCGTGGGAAGATATTTCAGTAACCCTGGGCCTTCACACCCCCACATCCCTACCCACCCCACCCTCCCAAACACTAAGCCTTCACTAACTCCAAAGGCCTTCTTAGAAAGATGAATTCTGAGCTGTGGTGCCTGTTTACTCAACATTCCAGACAGGATATTGGCTTCCTCCTTTTCTTGTTCTTTGGGATCTGTCCTCTTGGGCTATCTTG
>NW_008355797.1:560278-593598 GCF_000622305.1 Nannospalax galili
CGCCGCCAGCCATATGACCACATGCTTCTCTTTGGTTCAAATTCCACCACCAGCACCATCACCACCCACCAAAACAAATTGTAACTACTTGGATGGTTTCTCTTTAACTGGATCTACTACTTCCTCAATACGGTCCTATCATCAGGTTTGTGTTTTGGTTTTTTGCTTCGTTTTGTTTGGTTTGGTCTTTATGAGACAGGGTCACCTGTAGCCCCAGCTGGCCTGGACCTCATTATGTAGACCAGGCTGGCCTTGAACTCACAGAGATCCGCCTGCTTCTGCCCCTGCCCCCCAAGTGCTGGGAATGAAGCTGTGCGCCACCACGCCTGGCATTCTTCAACTTTCTTTTAATCCCACATGGCTGTAGGGCCGGTTTTTCACTCTACACATACTCTCAGTTCTCAAGCAGGGCCTCAGAATACACCCTTATCCAAAACTCAGCGTCATGGACAGTGGCTCAGTGTAATCCTGAGACCACATTTAACACTCTTAGAATTCCTGTAACCATTGACTTTGCAATTTCTCAGTAAGAAGTCTGACATCTACTTGGTAATTCATACAGTGAACACTAGAGGGCTCTCCGCTCACAGACTGGAACCCTATCTAAGAACCACCAAAGATGGGTGGGAGCCTTTAAAACCTGCTGTTATTTATTGAGAAATCTTTAAAGTGCCTAACTCTGTGCTGATCACTTAGCCTATATTGCTTTATCTTACTTAGTTGTCATAACAGTATGAGATGGATATTGTCTTGACTTTATTTATAAGGAGATTGTGGCCTAGAATATGCCTTTAAAGACCACATAGTTAACAGAACGGGGCCTGAATTCTTCTGGTCCATTTGATTTTAGAATCCATACTTTTCTCACATTTTCAGGATACTATCTCTATTGTCTTAAAGAGGAGCAAACTGAAGCTGGGTGTGATGGCACACACCTTTAGGGGTCCCAGCCCTGGGGAGGCAGAGGCAGGAGGATCTCTGTGAGTTCAAGGCCAGCCTGGTCTACGGTCGGCCAGGGCTACATAATGAAATTAAAAAAGAAAAAAGAAAACAAAAATGGAAGAAAGGGTAGGAAGGGCCAGTGATAACTCATGGGCAAAGTGCTTGCTGTGCAAGCCTGGGGACCTGGATTTGATCTCCAGAATCCATGTAAAGGTAGGAGAGAACCAACTCCAAGAGTTGTCCTCTGACCTCCTCATGGGTTGTGGCATATGTGTGTCCAAAGATGACTCAGAAGTCTACAGCCCATATTACTCTTGCAGAAGACACAAGCTGGGCTCCCCCCCACCCACATGGTGGCTCACCATTGCCTGTAACCCCAGTTCCAGGAGTTCTGACACCCTCTTCTGGCCTCCAGAGGCACCTGTACTCACGTGCACATATCCACACAGAAGCATACACACATGCACATAATTAAAAATAAAATAAATCTTTTTTAAATTATTTATTTATTATTTTTATTTTATGTGTATGAGTGTATTGCCTGCATGTATGTGAGTGCACCCATATCGTGCAATGCCGTGGAGGTCAGAAGAGGGCTTTGGATTCCCTTGGAACTGGAGTTAAGGACAGTTCATAGCCACCATGTGGGTGCTGGGAATAGAATCCAGGTCCTCTGCAAGAGCAGTCAGTGCTCTTAACCACTGAGCCATCTCTCCAGCCCATAAAATAAATCTTAAAAGGTACAAAGCTTGACCCAGCTCATAGTGAAAGCTCCCTGGTACTTCTGCCTACCTCTCATGACACATAGAAGACACTGAGCTGCAAGGAACTTGCTTATTTTACTCTTCTTTTTAAAAAAAATTTATTTATTTATTTATTTTATGTGTAGGGTAATGCCTGCATGAATGTAAGTGCACCTGTGTCATGCAATGCTCACGGAGGTTGGAAGAGGATGTTGTGTCTCATCCCTTGAAACTGAGATTGCAGATGGTTATTAGTCACCATGTGGGTGCTGGGATTTGAACCTGGGTCTTCTGCAAGAACAGCCAGTGCTCTTAACTGTTGATCCATCTTTCCAGCCCTATTTTACTCTTTTACTTCTCTCACAAACATTTATTCTTAGAATTGAAGACATAAAGACTATCGTTCTATGTATATGTGTATGTTCACAGTGTGTTTGTGTGTGCAGGACATGGCTGCTCCTCATGTGGAGGTTAGAGGATGACCTGTGGTATCAGTCCTTGCCCTCCACATGATTGTCTCCACCTCCCATCTTGTTATAAGAGCACTGGCATTATAGATGTAGCAGACATGTAGCACATCCAGCTTCACGTGGGTCCAGAGATCTGATATCAGATCCTCAGGCTTGAAGGGCAAGCGCTTTACGCACTAAGCCATCTCCCCAGTCCGCAAGACTATATTTAGTAAGGATCATAGTCTACTATTTAGCTAGTTAGCAGTAAGGGTCCATGTAATATAGTTAACAGTGAGACTTGGTTTGAATACTGATCCAATTACTTACTATCATTGTGATCTTCTGCATGTCCTATGGCATCTCTGGCTTTTCTCTTTCCTCACTTATAAACCAGAAGCAGTAACGTACCTTGCCTTATAGGGTGAACTAGCATGGCAGCTAAAAGTGCATATTCCTCCAGGTGTGGTGATACATGCCTGGAATCCCAGCAGGAGTGAGGTGAAGGTAAGAGGATCATGAGTTCAAAGTCATCCTTAGCTGTATACTGAGTTTGAAGCCAGTCTGGGCTACATGGGACCCAGTCTCAACCCTAACTCTCCTCCCTGCCAAAAACACATTATATTGCATGTACAGTGCAAGTGCCTGTAGCTCCCCCATTACTTAAGAAACTGACTGAGATTGGAGGATCATTTTAGCCCAGAGTTTAAGTCCATCCTGGGCAATTCAACAAGAGTCTTCTAAAATTTAAAAAAAAGGAAGAAAGAAACCTGTGGAGGCAGCAGGGTCAGCCTCAGCTATATAGCAAGTTTGAGGCCAGCCTGGGCTGCACGAGGCCCCATATCAAACCAAGAAGAGCCAGCACTTTAATCCCAGCACTCAGGAGGCAGAACCAAGTAGATCTCTGTGAGATGGAGGCCAGCCTAGTCTACATAGTGAGTTCCAGGCCAGTTGGGACACTACGGGAGACTTTGTCTTAAAAAAACAAAAACAAAATAAAGGCTGGGCTTGGTGGTACATATCTTTAATCCCAGCATTTGGGAGGCAAGGGCAGGCAGAGCTCTTGTGAGTTCAAGGCCAGCCTGGTCTACACCTTTAATCTCAGCACTCAAACAGAATTTCTTTGAGTACCAGGCTAGCATGGGCTACAGTATAAGACCACATCTCAAACAAACAAACAAAAAAAAAACACCAAAAAAAAAACCCTCTAGTGCCAGATTTCCTGGCTTCGTATCTATTTTACACGTCCTAGGTATATGACCTTAGGCACATAAATCTCTCTGAATCTCCCTGCCTGTGTAAGGAAGTAAGTAGTGCCTCAAAAGGACACCAAGAATAAATAACCTAAATAACTAGAAAGTGCTCTGGTAGCTAGTATCATTTATGAGGTTAAATTTGATACATAGTAACTTTTTTTCTTTTTGAGACAGGGTCTTGCTATGTCATAGCCCAGGCTGCTCTGAAATTCATTATGTAGCCCAGGCTGGCCTGGAATTCATGATTCTCCTGCCTCAGTCTCCAAGTGCTTAAATTACAGGTGTGTACCACCATACCCAGCCATAGTAACTTTTCATTTCCAACACTATTCTGGGAAACTTGGAAGAAAAGGACTATGAGTCACTAAGAAGGTTAATTAAGATTCCTGAGCTACCATCAACAGACACTAGAGTTAGAAGTTCAGTGACTCCTTGAACTCAGAGCTGGGAACCTCAGGATCTTTAACTGTGCTTTGGCCTAGTCTGTGCAACTCCTAGAAGAAGTGGGACAACTTAGCAACTTGATTTTCTTCTTCGTTCAAGCTTTCTCTCACCTCCAGACCCTCTAGGGCAATGGTCCTCAATAGGAAGTGATTTTGTCCAGGGGACATTCAGCAATATCTGGAGACAGTTTTGGCTGGAGCCTACTGTTGTCATCTAGAACCTTCTAGATGCCAGGGATGCTACTGAGCATCATACACTGCATAGGACAGTCCTGTACAAAAAGCCATTCTCCTGGTCATAGTGTCAGTGTTTTGAGGTACCGAAGGCCTGCCCTAGGACTAAGGTGGTCTTCTGTGGCAGGGGATGGGAAAAACCAGGTCCTAGGAACCATGAAGACAGCCACTCTGTAACTCACAGAAAGGCAGCCAAGACAGCTTTTCCCTCACCAGTTACCAAGAAAACAGAAACCATATGGGTCTGAAGAGGTGGCTCAGCAGTTAAGAGCACTGGCTGCTCTTGCAGAAGACCCAGGTTCTGGTCTACATAGAGAATTCCAGGCTAGCTAGGACTACAGGGAAACCCTCTCCCAACCCCCGCCCCCAATAATACAATAAAATGAGATTTAATTAAAAAACAAACAACAACAAAACAGCCAACTTCTTTATATATGTCATATTTTCATTAATAAATAGGTTTTCTTCTTTAAACACAGAACATATAACAGATTGAAACACTCCCCCCTCCCCCCAATTCCAAAGACAAGAATCTATAAAACAAATGCCAACTGTACCGCCCTAAGGGCAGGAAAAGTCTGGTGACCCCCCCACCCAGTCCTGCCCCTGAAGCACCACCACCCCCACATTCTGCAAGAGAAGGGGGTCTAGGGCTCCTTCCTTGGACCCTGGGGACTTAAGTGAGAAGCATGTGAATGTATGACATCACCTCTCCATGACACATGGGCTATGCAAAGATGAGGTTTCCTTATTAGCTCTGATAGGCCCCTGCCCTCCTGGGTTCAGTTATGAAGCACCTGGGCTAAGCTCCCAAGCGAGCTGCCTCTGGGCTTTCCCATTCTCCAGTCCTCTATGACTTCTTAAAGGGGAAAAGAAGGGATCAGAGACCCCTCCCATCCCCCGGCCTGCATGGGAACGCTGCGTGGAAGAGGCATGATGCTGAAAGTGAGGGAGGCTCCTGGAGGCCCCCAAGCCCATGAGGCCAGCATGCCCCCAACCCCCCACACCCTTCCTTCCTCTGCAATGGGGGGTACACCGGGGCACCCCCTCTACAGCCTAGGGCCTGGCTTGGGGTGTGATGGTTCTTGCTTAATGTCAGGTCCTCGTGCCAGGCCTGGCTCCTTCTTCAACCCATTCTTGTCTCCTTCTAAGCACTCACTGTGGCCATCTGCAAATCTCATGTCCAGTGTCTTAAACTGTCTCATCCTCCCTCTCCCCATGCCTCTGCACCCCAAGGGAGGAAGTGGGGGGCTGTCTTCCCCCCTCTGACTCCCACTTCACATAATGGAACAGCTTTTGGCCTTTTCCTTCTTGAAGGTAGAAGAGATGAGTTCAGAGCGACTGGGAAGGTGGAGTAGTCTCTTGGAGAGGCTTCGGACAGGGCTCTTCGGGGGCACTGAGCTGGGCTTGTTCAGACACACCATGGATGCCATCCGGAAGATGCTGTGGATACTCTTCTCTGAAGTGAAAGCTGAGCCCTCCAGGTAGATTTCTGCACCCAGCTGCTTGGCTATTGCACAGCCCTATGGGAGGGTTGAGATCATTAATGCAGTGGTCCAACTTGGCTAGGAAACACTGTGGCATTCCAAGTGTCACTCCTCAGGGCTATTCAGGATGGCACCCAGTTGCCAGTCTCCTACGACCGCCCTTTGCCAGTTATTCACACAGGTGAAGTCTGACTGAATGTGAGAATCACCTGGAATCCCACAGAGCAGGATTTCTGGGGACAGGGCATGAGCGTTAGGTTCTTTCAGTGCTGGTGACTGAACCCAGGTCTCTAACCATGCACATTACCACTGAGCTCCACCCCAGCCCTGACACTAGTTTTTGTTTTTGTTTTTACATTTATTTGTTTATTGTGTGTGTGTGTGTCTGTATCTCGGTGTCTCTGTGTCTGTGTGGGCATGAGTGCCACAGTGCATATGTGGCTGACAGGACAACCTGTGGGAGTTCACTCAACCCTTGTGGGTCCCAGAGATTGAACTTAGGTTATCAAACTTGATAGTAAACACCTTTACCTACTAAACCATCTCACCAGTGCACTGACATTCGTGTTTGTTTGTTTGTTTTTATTTTTGTTTTGTTTTATCTTCTATTTTGACATTTGTATTTTTTAAGAGCTCTCCCAAGTGACTTTAAGGAGAAACCATGGCTTAACAGACACAATTCTTTATTTTATTTTATTTTATGTGTGTATTGCCTGCATGTAGGTAAGTACACCCATGTCATGCAATGCCCTTGAAGGTCAGAAGAGGCTGTCGGATCCCCTGGGACTGGAGTTGCGAACAGTTGTTAGCTGCCATGTGGGTGCTGAGATTCAAACCCAGGTCTTCTGCAAGAACAACCAGTGCTCTTAACCACTGAGTCATCTCTCCAATCCCCAGACATGATTCTTATACTTCTGTGTGCATAAAAAATTATCCTTGGGGCTAGTAAGATGGCTCAGCGAGCAAAGGCTTTTCCTCCAAGGCTGACAACCTGAGTTTAATCCCCAGAACCCACATAGTAGAAAGAAAGAACCAACTCCCATAAGTTGTCCTCTGACATCCACACAGGCTGTGGTATGCACTCTCTTTCCCAAATAAATAATTTTTAAAATTATCCTTAGCTTTTGTTATAAAAATACAAATCTCCATATCTTTCTCCCCGAGTTATTTTATAGGCATGAAGCCTGGAACTCAAAATTGTGACAAACATTTATTTTGTTCTGTTTTCATTTGGTTTTGGTTTTTTGAGACTGGGTCTTCATCATGTAGCCCAGGTTGGCCTTAAACTTGGATCCTTCTGCCTCTACCTCCTGAGTTCTGGAATTACAGACTATATCTGGCTCTAACAAGCATCTTTAATGATTCTAATGCAAATGATCTATTTAAAAAAAAACTTAGAAATGCAGACACACGCAGGAGGGGCTCACTGGCTAATCTGTAACATGAATCTGGGTAAGCAGGTACCTATTACCCAGACCTAGGTGAGAAGTTTGTTATAGATAGATAACTCCCTTCTAGGTGACAAGTTTACTACAGACAACCCCCGCCCTTATATAGCAAGAATTTTCTCTTGCCATAGAAGAAGAGCTTAAGAGTCATATTTCAAGCCCTCTGCCATAGCCTTCTCTACACCATCCTCTATCACACAGAAGTATACACACACACACACACACACACACACACACACACACAAACCTGCTCATAGGAGATGGGTGCCTGTTTCTGGTGGGACAGCTCCATTAAAGTGCTCAGGTCTGTTCGCAGATCAGTCTTGCAGCCAATAAGCAAAACACGAGTGCTGGGACAATAATCTAGGATTTCTGTTCTCCACTGATGGCCAGAGCAAGAAGAGAGAAGGTAAAAAGAAGCAAAGTCAGGGGCAGGCAAGTAGATACCAGGAGAAGCCCAGTTGGCAACATCAAGCACAACACCGAGATTATCACATCCCAGTCCTCCCTCTGAGTCACAGCATCTCTGCTGCACTAATTACATCATCTTCCTGCCCATGAGGCTATTGGTGACACTGGTGTGCTGACCCAGGAGCCTGTTCCTTCAGTCAACAGCACAAGGCAAGTCTCTTCCCGTTCCCTGCCACACAGAGAAGACAAAGGTCTGCCTTCTTACCCCAGTCAAAGGACCTCACAAACCCAGAATGCCAGGAGAGAAGCCAAGCAATCTCTCCCCAAGGGAAGGACATGATGTGAGTCTTCTAGGAAGCTGGGCTATTTCATAGCATTTCCTGCAGTTTTTCCTGTAGGCAGACCCAGGCATTTCCCACCAGCTGTTCAGCTCTGACCTGCTTGACTCAGTAGGCCTGGAATCACAGTCTACAGAAGCTGTTTCCAAAAGGCCTCATTCCTGATCATCAAAACATCACCAGAAGGTTCCCTGATGCTGAGCCCTTTGCTTCCTGAGTCTGCCGCAGCACCCTCCCTGGCTAGGCCTCTGCCCGGAAGGGAACATAGACTAGAGACAGGACAGAAGGCAGAGGAAGGAAGCCTATGTTCAACCTAGAGCTGTAGCTTATCGTGAGGCCTCGGGCAAAACTCTGCTTTTCCATGGTCTCAGGTTCTTGCTACTAGATAGAGGTTTGGAGGACAAGGCTCTCAAGATTCTTCTCGTTCTGGGTTAGAAACTGTAGTTTATTTTACCTAACCTTTTTTTCCTAGGTGTTGAACCCAAGGCCTTGCTTATGCTAGGCAAGCACTCTACCAACTGAACTAAAACCACAGCTCTATTTTTAATTTTTATTTGGAGACGGTTAAGTTGCCTAGTCTAATCCTGAACTGGTTACAATCCTGAACTTGAACTTGAGATCCTCCTGCTTCAGCCTCCCATCATGCCCAGTTTACCCTTACCTTCTTGAGTGCACTATCCACAGTCTCCGGGCGACTGATATCAAAGCATAGCAAGACTGCGTCTGAGTCACTGTAGCAGAGTGGACGGACATTGTCGTAGTAAGGAGACCCTGGTATAAGGAAAGAAGAGCTGATGGTGAGCCTAAGCCCAGGGATCCCTGGGAATGCAATTCTTGATCCCTTAATATCAAGCTATCTCCCAGGGTACGGTACTACAGCATAGAAACTTGGAACCTGAGCACCTGCCAGAAGGCTATTTGGGAATATCATTTCCCTTGGTCCTAAAAAGGGGAAAGAAGGAAAAAATTTTAAAGAGAGCCCGGTGTGGTGGCACACGCCTTTAATCCCAGCACTCGGGAGGCAGAGGCAGGTGAATCTCTGTGAGTTCAAGGACAGCCTGGTCTACATAGTGAGTTGCAGGACAGCTGGGGCTACAGGGAGACCCTGTCTCAAAAAGACCAAAAAAAAGGGGGGGGGATAGAGTACAATCTGATCTGTCTCGGTTTCCTGCTGTGGGCTTAACTGAAGAGCTACTCATTTTCAGAGTCCCAGAAAAAGCTGCCAGTACTGATGGGGAGGCCAGGGCTTGATAAGGCTCCCTTCTCATAAGCCTGCCTGCTGCCCAACCTCTGCTCCAGCCTCCTGCTCTAGGGTCTCCCAGTGAAGAAATAACCCTGCCTGTTACATAACTAGCTGCCCTGATTCTTTACCTCAGGGTCAGAATTCCAGGAGGCTGGCAGAAGAGGGAGCGCATCGCGGGTTCGGTACTCTATTCCTCTACCCACCCAAGTCAGTTTACACTGAAAGGGCAAAGGAAGATGTGGGCCCCAACCCTCAGCTCCCAAGGAGGCCATCTCAAAGACAGTGACCCGGATAGCTGGGGACTTAGAGGCTAGAGGAGGGATTCTTGGAGCAGGAGAAGGCAGTTCAGACCCAGGGTCTGATGGGGTGAGTACTAGGAGTTCTGCTGCCCCCCACCCCACCCTGAGGAAGGAGCCGTAGCAGATTTGGAACCCAGACAATCCGTGCTCAGAATAGCAAGCAGCCCCTCTCTCTGTATTGCAATCACCATGGAAACTGGGGGGAATCCAAGCTGGGGTGGGATGTCGGTCGTTAAAAAAAAAAGTAAGGGGGAGTTGGGCTAGCTGCCTGCTCCTTCAGCAATCCGTCCCAATCCCTTTCTGAGGTGAGGTGGGGGTTTGGACAGGGGAGCGCTGCGGTACCAGGGAAGGGGGAAGGGAAGAGGTCTCCATTTTGGCTCCAAGCAATCCCCCTCCTCTAAAACCAGCAAGTGAACAAGGCAAACAGGTTCAACCCAAACGTAGGGAGGCTCCATCCCACGCATCACTGCCATTTCCTCCATCCTTATGGGAATCTAATTTGAAAAAGGGATGGTAGCCTTTATGCTCCTGGAAATTAGGAGTTAGGGGCGTGACCTGGGGTAGAGAGACCACACTAGCTGATTTCCATTATCTGGGCTGGAGATTCAAGGGCTGTTTGAGGAGGGGGAAGCAGCAGGGAAGGGGGCTGGGGGGTAAGGGAGATCGCGGGGAAGGGGACTGGGGATGGTGGTAATGAAAAGAGATGAGCTGCAGCAATATTCAGGGACGGTTGGGAGGTGGGAGGGTACAGCAGAGGAAAAACCACACATCACGCAGCCACGCTGCATTCAAGCAGCATAGCACAGTCAAGGGAACCAGATCCCTGCCTCCCAACCCCTGGAACTGCAACGGAGGAAAGCATACGGAGCGTGAAGAATTTTTGTTGTGCGGAGAGCAAGAGTAAGTATTGTTTTTTGTTTACCCATCCCCTAACCCCAATCTTTTTAGACCTCAAAATTAGAGCGCGGGAACAACAGCTTTTTGGAGTAGGATAGTATATTTATTACACACGCAGGAAACCCCTGGTGATTTATGGTCCTCTTTAAACTCAGCCTGAATATGCATTTTTTTTTCAAAGAATGAATTTTATTTTCTTTCTCCTATTGCTGGCTTTTACTCCTTAATTATGTCTGAGCCAGACTGTTAGAGAGAGAGAGAGAGAGAGAGAGAGAGAGAGAGAGAGAGAGAGAGACTAGGATAAAGAGATAGTGGGGAGGGTTCAGAATTAAAGCGGAAGAGAGCTGAGCTCTGAGGGCTTTGGGCCGAGAGCAGGGAAAACACTGCTTTCTACATTTTCAAGACAGAGCATCTTCTCCCTCACCCCAGTACCAGCAGACACAGTAAGAACCAGCCCTAAAAGCACCCTGCCGGACACTAGCGCCAATGTGACCATGCCCTATATTTGCTATCTCCCCTACCCTCCAAAACCTCCCTGAGCCGCAGCGTGTGACGAGCACAGCTGAGTTGCGGCAGGCAGACAGCAGTGTGTGTGTGTAAAGGGGGGAGGCCTGCCTGCTGCACCCCAACAGTACTCATGGGTCCCTTCACCTCACTATGCCAGCCTTCTTCACTCACTGCTTCCCTGACCATCCAAAAGAGTTGATTTCCCCAACCAAAGACTCTAGATTCCTTCTTTTAGTTTCCTGTTAAGTACCCTTCTCCTCAAAGGGGGAAATTTTTTTTCTAAAAAAAAAAACAAAACAAAACAAAAAAAACCACCCAAACACCGGCTGTAGCTGGCCAGTGGAGGTGGGATGGGGCATTTGGGGCCACACTCTTACCTGAGGTATCCCAGAGACTAAGCTCCACTCTCTGCTCCTCTGTCTCCAAACAGGCTGCGTAATTCTCAAACACGGTAGGCACATAGGTCTGTGGAGAGAGGGAGCATTCACACCTAGCACCCGTGCCCTCAGAAACCCACCCAGTGTTGGCAGCACAAGCCACTCACCCACTCTCTGAAACACTAGTGTCAGGTGATACTGCCAGAGGAGGGGATGCATGGGGCAGGAGGGATGGTGTGCGACAGGAAGGGACTGTAGAGGCAGACGCGGGTACTTTGCTTCCCAGCCAGGGAACAAGTCCCCACATCCTGCTGGTCAGAGACAAATACATGCACATTTTCTTCTCCTTAGACCTGTGTCCTAATTTCAGAGCCACAAGCCATTTTTAACCTCCGTCTTCTGCCCTCAAATCCCTTGGCACAGGGTGAACAGCAGAAAGGGACAGCAGAACCTGCCTGGGGCCACCCTCGTAGAACCCTTGAGGAGGGGCTGAAGGGCAGGCAGGTATTGCGTCAAAAGAAAGCCCAAACTCTCCTGTGCCCCCCCCCCGGTCCCTCTGTGGAGGGCCGGCTCCAGGGATGAAGGAAAGTGGGAGGGGACTTGATGGGTAAAGAGGTGAGGAGCGGCAGAAGTGGGACAGGTCTCAGGGGAAACGAGGCAGGGCAGTCCTCCAGGGAGAAGGCTGCTGGGGCGACCTGGGGGTGGAGGAGCCGGCTCTCCTGGGCAGGTGGGACCCGACCCGGGCACGGCGCCTGGCAGCTTACCTCGGGATAGCAGTCCTTCGCTAGCACCTGTAACATCGCCGTCTTCCCACACTGCACATCCCCCACCAGGACGAGCTTACATCTGACCACCACTGGCTGGGGCGCCCGTCTCTCCTTCATGGCTGCAGCCTCCGCAGGACTTGGACACAGATTCCGGGGAAGTAGGTCGTGCCAGGAGTCTAGCACGCGGGTCAGAGTCGGGCTCCTCGCCTCCTTCCAACTGAGGCGGAGGCCGGCCCGGCCTCGATATATCTCCCAGGCTGAGCCAATCACTAGAGGAGGAGGCCTCTGCCGAGGCCAATCCCCAAGGTGGGATCCCCTCCAGCAGCCAATAGCAGGAGGCTCTGAGTCAGCGCCCTCTTCCGCCCTTCCCTTACCGTTAAAGCGGCACCGTCGCTTCCTCCTGGAAGGGGAATCCCACGCTGTTTTGTGTTTGTGTTAGAAAGTGGGGAGACGACTTGAAGCAAAGCTAAGAGATCTGGAATGTCCATGTGTTGGTATCAAAGCCCATAAACATGGAACCAGAAAGTGAGGTCCAGCTGGAGTTGTAGGGCCTGTCTCAGGAGGACAGCAAGACCTGCCTAACTGTGGACAGGTGACACCTGTGGGGAGGAAGTGGCCCTAGAGAACTCTGACTTTTTTTTTTTTTTTTGTCTTTTTTTTTTTGAGACAGGGTCTCCCTGTAGCCCCAGCTGTCCTGGAACTCACTATGTAGACCAGGCTGGCCTTGAACTCACAGAGATCCGCCTGTCTCTGCCTCTCCAGTGCTGGGATTAAAGGCATGCGCCACCCCACCCGGCATACAGAACTCTGACTCTTTAATTCTGTATAGTTCCTATCCAACCAGTCCACTCTGGCACCTCTTAATATCAGCTCCTGAGGTCCCTCCTTTTAAAGCCCAAGTCCCTTTGTCTAGAATCACCTTCACTAACACAAATCAGCAAAACAAAACACAGCTTCTTACCCACAGACCCACTGAGAAAAAGAATGAGGAAGTCCAGCAAGTGGGACTAGGACACTGGATGATATCAAAGTTGCTCTTTACTTCCTGTTAGCCAGGGAGCTTCTGGCTCCAGCCTACCAGGAGCTTGGAAAGGTGTTTTGTTCCATGGCCTGTGTTCAGTTTCCCGGATGAATCAGGTGCACGTCTAGCACCAACGTACTAATGTGTGTCACCTCTTGAAAATCCAGCCTGGAAGACTGGGCCTGGACCTATGGGATTAGAAACTGGAGGCCAATCTAAGATGGGCCAAACTACAAAGCTGTGTCCTGGCCCTGGCCCTTAGCACTGCTGCATGCTCCAGGACCCCGCTACTCAGCAGAACTATGGTTGGGTACAGCTCACACAAGTTCCTGACTCTCTGGCAACCAAAGCAGCCCAATAAGGCCTCCAGGAAGCTAGGGACCAATTTGGGGCAAACTTGGCAACCCAGGATCTTTTCCTTTTCTCTCCTCTCCTCCCCTCCCCTATCCTTCCTCTTCCTCCTCTTCTTCCTCCTCTTCCTCCTCTTCTCTCTCTCTCTCTCTCTCTCTCTCTCTCTCTTATTTTGTTGGTTTGGTTTATTTGTGAGACAGGGTCTCACATTAGAATTCACTGTGTTGGCTAATCTCAAGCTAGACACAATCCTCCTGCCTCAGCCTTCCAAGTCTGGGATTATAGGCAGCAGCTACTACCCCTGGCTCAGGGCTGTCTCTAGGATCCTTCATCTTGAGAAGCCCAGCATTTCTGCAGTATGCCTTGGGTCTTACTCTCTGAGAGCTTTACTCTTAAGTCACAGTGATTGCTGCCCCACCCAAGGACATTTCCCTGTGATTTGGGGTACTTAAAAGCCTTTCCCAGACTCAATGGGAACGACCTCTAAGTGTAAGATTCCCTAGACTCAGCTCGCAGTAGACAGAAAGTGGAAGTTATTTTGAGAATGTAACCTAACCAATGTCTCTCTAGTCTACCCTGTGGTTTCTAAGTCCGGGCTACTTGGTGGTGGGCTCTGGGGCCTTGGGATGTACTGCCTTTTGCTCATCTCATACCCACCACTTCAAGGGATAGAGTCACCTGAGGGAAACTCCAGGGCAGAAGAGGTTACCCAGAGTTTACTTTTAGCTGGGTACCCTCTTCTCCCAGGCTGTCCAGAAGTTTCTTCACCTTATCTTTCCCCATGCCTCATCCTCAGCCTCCTGTTTATAGAATTTGTCCTCTCTTTTCCCCTTTTCAGCCTCCTGATAGCTTCTCTGAGCTTCCCATAGTGTGTTTTGGGAGAGTTCCAGAACAGCTGTAAGACTGTTTCAACCTGGAGTCCTTTCAGCTTGACCTTCTTCCATATCTGCTGTTCCCGACCTTCTGTCTCATTTGGATACAGTTCTATAGAAGTATCTAGAGTCTCCATATATCTTCTTAACCCTTAACCATGTTAGCCTTCTCAACCATGTTCTTTACCAGCCTACACAGGCACACGCACACACACACACACACACACACACACACACACCCTTCACTAGCCACTCCAAATA
Organism: Nannospalax galili; assembly: GCF_000622305.1. Taxonomy (NCBI): domain Eukaryota; kingdom Metazoa; phylum Chordata; class Mammalia; order Rodentia; family Spalacidae; genus Nannospalax; species Nannospalax galili. The sequence continues at coordinate 574,625 of NW_008355797.1, forward strand.
AGCATTCAGTACAAGTAAAGTAAAACCGTTCTTACTGCGGGGCGTGGTGGTGCACACCTTTAATCCCAGCACTCAGGAGGCAGAGGCAGGCAGATCTCAGAGTTCAAGGCCAGCCTGGTCTACATAGTGAGTTCCAGGACAGCTGGGGCTACAGGGAGACCCTGTCTCAAAAAGACCAAAAATAAATAAATAAATAAATAAACAAACAAACAAACTGTTCTTACTAAGCAGTAAGAAACTTTTAACGCTTTTAACAAGATTGCCATTCCTAAACTCCTCTGGGGTAGAAATTCTGGGAGCTGGTGCCAACATTGATTCTTCCTGGATGGCTGCATTTCCGGTCAGCAGCAGGTCTGTGATAGAGCCTCCACCATGACTGAATCTCAAGATGTGACTCCAAAGATATCTTGTGGGTCACATGCTTATGAGTTGTGGTGGAGAAGGGAAGGTGTTGCATGTGTTGAGTGTGTGTGTTAGGTCAGGAGGGAGAGTACCACAACACAGAAGAGGAGAGTCCAGGTTCAGCAGGTCTGGGTGTTAGAGGCAGCTCTGCTTTGAAGCTGTGTTTTGGAATTTAACTAGAAAAGGGGTTTTTAGCCCTTTGTTTTTGGTTTTGTTGTAAATTTTTCATCGAATTTTTGTGTATTTCATACACAACACCTTAATCATTTTTATACCACCTTCCCCATTGGACCCCTCCCATAGCCACCCCCCCCAGAAGTCATGCATTTTGTCATTTGTGTTAAGGCTTATCATGTCAAGTTAGTGTCCCCAGACTTCCCTCAGTGCAAATTCATCCACTGAGGTCCAGTCAGCCTATCTTGAGTCCCTCCCTTTAAGATCAACTCTGTCTCACCCAGTGGTAATCAGCTGCTAATAATTCTTCAACTAAGATTGAGTCCTGCTGCCCATTTCCACAGTTCTGTGCTGAGGTTTTGTTTGCTTGAGTTTGCATAGTTCTTGTATATGATGGCACCATTGCTATAGGGTCATATGAACAAGGTCCCAGGAGCCTGTAGGACTGTAGGACTCTATTTCTAAATTAGACTTTTTTTTTTTCGTCTTTTTGAAGCAGGGTCTCCCTGTAGCCCCAGCTGGCCTGGAACTCACTATGTAGACCAGGCTGGCCTTGAACTCACAGGGATCCGCCTGCCTCTGCCTCCCGAGTGCTGGGACAACAGACGTGCGCCACCACGCCGGCTTTAGACTTTTGTTTTCATAGTTAGGTCTCCTTCCCCAACTTTCATTTTTGTTTTTGTTTTGTTTTGTTGAGCCAGGGTCTCAATGTAGTCCAAGTTGGCCTCAAATTCCCAGCAATCTTCCTGCCTCAGACTCCTAAGTGTCACTTAGATTACAGGTGTGCGCCACCATCTAGTGGAGCTCCACGGTCCAGCTCCTAGCTCTAAAAAAATTCCATATTATTTATTGAATGTGCACATGTGTGTATGTGTGTGTGCATGCTCATGCCCTGGTGCATGTGTGAAGGTCAGAGAAAAACGTGCAGGAGTCAGTTCTTTCCTTCCACCCTGTGGGTCTCTGGGATTGAACTCAGGTCATTAGGTTTGATGGAAAATATGTTTACCCACTGATCCATCTCACCAGCCCATCAGTTCCCATTTTTGTTTAAACCTCTTCAAAGTGTCTTTATTTAAGGCTCTGTAACCAGAACAATACATTTATAAGATAGCTATTCTCTGTTAAGACCAAGAACATTTTTTAAATATTTTTTATTTATTATCTTTATTTTATGTGTATGAGTGTATTGTCTGCATGTATGTGAGGGCACCCGTGTTGTGCAATGCTGCGGAGGTCAGAAGAGGGCTCCAGATTCGCCTGAAATCTGGAGTTAAGGACAGTTCATAGCCGCCATGTGGGTGGTGGAAATCGAACCTGGGTCCTCTGCAAGAGCAGTCAGTGCTCTTAACCGCTGAGCCATCTCTCCAGTCCCAAGACTAAGAACATTTAAAACAATGCTGTACTTGAAAGCATTATGCCAAGGTGAAAGAAGCCAGTTAGTTACAAAACACAACATATCATACATTCCATTTACATGAAACAACTTCAGAATAGACAAATCCAATGACATGGAAAATAGATTTGGGACCAGCAAGATAGCTCAGCGGGTAAAAGAACTTGCTGCCAAGCCTGATGAACTGATTTGATCCCCAAGACCCACATGGTGAAAGCAAAGAACTGACTTCTGCAAACTGCCCTCTGACTTCCACGTTTGCCATGGCATGTGTGTGTGCACACAAACTAAATAAAATTTAATAAAAATGTTAAAGAAATAAAAGCCAAGCATGGTAGGGCACACCTTTAAATCCAGCACTTGGGAAGCAGAGGCAGGCAGATCTCTGTGAGTTCAAGGCCATCCTGGTCTCCATTAGCAAATCCAGGCCAGTTGTGACTACAGGGAGACCCTGTCTCAAAAAGACCAATAATAATAATAATAATAATAATAACAATAACAATAATAACAACAACAACAAGAGCTGGAGGATGTAGCTTAGTTGGTAGAGTGCTTGCCTAGGCTCCACAGGGTCCTAGGTTCAGTTCCCAGCACTGCATAAACAGGGCATAAACTGGGTATGATGGTGCAAGTCTGTCATCCCAGCATTCAAGAAGACAAGGAATTATACTCAGGAGGCAGAGGCAGGGAGATCTCTCTGAGTTTAAGGCCAGCCTGGTCTACATAGTGACCTTCAGTTCAGTCAGGGCTACACAATGAGACTGTGTCTCAAAAAAAATTTTTTTAAACCCATGAAACAAGCAGATTGACCTTGAACTCCTGCTCCTCCTGCACCCTCTGCTCAGGATCAGGGTGTTGGGATCACAGACATGTGCCACCACACCTGCGCACAGGCTTTTATTTTATAGATCCTATTACCTTTTATTTTTAACTTGAAACTATTTTTAAATTGTAAAAGATCTATTACACTGGGCTCCATGGTGCACGTCTTTAATCCCAGCACTTGGGAGGCAGTGGCAGGCAGATCTCCTCTGTGAGATCAAGGCCAGACCCGTCTACATAGTGAGTTTCAGGCCAGCTGGGGCTACAGAGAGATCTTGTCTCAAAAAGTAAAAACAAAACAAAACCATTACCTTTTTTTATATATTTGGAGGTGAGGTGCACGTGCCACAGCTCAAGTGTAGATGTCAGAGGACAACTAACAGGGGTTAGTTCTCTCCTTCCACCATATCAGTCTGGGGGACTGAACTCAGATTAAGCCTGGTGGCCAGCTCCTTTACCTGCTAAGCCATCTCACCAGCCTGCAACCTATTTTTTGAAGAAACCAGGCTTGTTCTAGAGCATTCTGGATTTTGCTGATTGTATCTCCAACAGTGTCACTTACAAGCTAAATTTTTTACGAACTGAATCTTATGCAGAATCCTAAAACACAAAGATGGAAAACAACTACTCCAGTTATATCAGAATGGATGCACATAGTGGAGACCATCCCGTCCCTACTGACCTCCTAGGGACAAACCTCAAGGATCAAGGAGAACAGTTTAAAACTCAACCTGGATAATATCTTCTACCATGAGTGCGTTCGTGTTTGTGTGTGTGTGTGTGTGTGTGTGTGTGTGGTGTGTGTGTGTGTGTCTGTTTGCCATGTGCTCAAAGCTTAGAACTGAAATTTCGTTATCTTTTTTGGGTTCTAATTACTCTGATAAGTTCCCATTCTAGGACAGTATTGTAATACACAAAGATGCTCAGGGCAGCAACAAATTTAAATTCACCTGACTTTACCAGAGAGTACACAAGCCCAGTGCTTCCTCTGCCCTCGGGACTCATGCAGAGAGCCTGCAGGCACCTTTGCCCTCACTGTCTCCCAGGTACCTGGCAGGCCAGGCCCATTCTCCTCCTCCCTTAATATGATTCAGGTGCTGAATTCTATGGTGGGAAGTTGTAACTTCTGATCTCTGAGGTCTTTGCCTTCAGAGAACTTACAGTTCAAAGAACAAGTATGCAGGCACCCTGGTGGGTAATTAGATGAACACAGGAATATTCGCGTGTTGGGGACGGCAGACCTGGTTAGGGGATCCTGGGCTTCAATTCCGGTACAGGACAAGGGAGGGAAGATCTGGATGTACCAGGGGCAGACAACGCAGGTTGAGGAGTGGAGTGGTTTGCCTGGGAACATAATTGGAAAGGAAAATCTGCTGCTTAAATACCACAAAGGGCGTTTCAACTGCAAAGACACAGGCGTTTCCTGCCTAAGGAAATATACGCATGGCCACCCACCCTGTGGACTGTGAATGTCTTCCAGCCAAGGGCAGCTGGTAGACACCTGTAAGATGAGCAAACTTGGGTCTATTGAGTCCTTTCAATAAATACACACACACAAAATGAGGCACAGCCAGTGTTTGGAGTTAATTTTGATTATTTTGAGGGAGAAATCAAGGCAGTGGGACTTTGCTCTGGAGGGAATTCTGTTAGAAAGTGGAACAGAAAGAAGCAGAGCAAAGCTATGGCTGGTGGAGAGGCGGCATCCACGCAAAACTAGCTAGGATGGCGGTTTGGTTAGTTTTGTGGTTCAAACACGTTTTATTTTTGCCTTTGTTCAGATATGACTATGGCGAGGTCTTTTTTTCATCTTACACCGTCATAGAGTGGCTGTGCCTGGTAGTGGTATTGTGTGAAATGTCTTATCTTCAACAGAAGAAATCCAAAGCATTGCTGAGACGTCCCATCCAGTTCCTGGCTGCCAGGGACTGACCCTCTCCTCCGAAACAACTCTGTTCCTATCCTGGGAGCTGGGCGTGTTGCTTACATCTTCCGAGAGAGCAGGAGGGGAAAACAATGGCAAGAGAAGACTCTCCCAGGAAAACATCGTGAGAGAAATAGCACTGAGCTACGGTGTGAAACAAGTTTAGGATGCTGAGCAGTGGCCAGAGTACAGAGAATGGTTTAGACTAGAGTCTAGATGAACGAGATGGCTTGGAAGCAAGAGATGGAGGCCTAAGGAAAAGGGTCACTGTATGTAGTGTGTCCATGCATTCGTGTGTGGGGTGTGTGTGTGTGTGTGTGTGTGTGTGTGCGTGAATAAAGGTAGCATAGGAGGAGAAAAGACAAAAATATAAGAACTGGATGTGATGGCTTGTGCTTATAATCCCAGTCACTCGGAAAGCTGAGGTAAAATCAAAGTTCAAAGCCAGCCTGGCCTATAAAGTGAGTTGAAGGCCTGTCTAGGCCTTTTTAAAAGTGCTGAGGATGCAGGGCTGGGAGATGGCTCAGTGGTTAAGAATACTGGCTGCTCCTACAGAGGAATCCCAGCACCCACATGGCAGCTAACAACCATCTGTAACTCCAGTTCCAGGGGATCCGACGCCCTCTTCTGTCCTCCAGGGGCACTGCATGACACTGATGCACTTATACACAGGCAGGCATAACACTCATACACATAAAATAAAAATAAGTAAGTCTAAAAAAAAGTGCTGAGGATACACCTTAGTGGTAGAGTTAGCATGTGCAAGTTCAATTCCTAGTGCCAGAAAAAGAAAGAAGGAAGAAAAGAAAGGAGGAAGGAAGGAAGGAAGGAAGAAAGAAAGAAAGAAAGAAAGAAAGAGAAAGAAAGAAATTTTTTCTAGCAATCTGGGGAAACATTAAGTAAAAGTGTCAGTACCATCCTAGACGGTAAATGTGGCAACAGAAAAGGAAGGAGGGAGAGAGAGAGGGAGAGAGGGAGGGAGAAGTGAAGGAGGGAGGGAGGGAAGGAAAGAGGGAGGGAGGGAAGGAAGGAGGGAAGGAGGGAGGGAGGGAGGGAGGAAGGAAGGAAGGAGGAAGGAAGGGAGGGGACAGAGGAGGAGAAGTGGAAGAAGAAGAAGAAGAAAGGAAGCCAGTTGAGGACCAAGAATTAGAAAGTACAGAAATGGTTGAGGGTAGGGCTGGAGCAGAAACAGGGAGGCACTGAAGAGAGTGGTCATGAAGAAGCCTGTATCCTGCCCTGACTGAAGCTGGGCTGCTGGGTGGGCGTGGACACAGAGGTAGAAGGCAGGTGAAGGAAGCTCAACAGCGGTCATCATGGACCGGGCACTTGTGGAGCTGGCAAGGCCACAGCATATGGGTTTCCTGTCTTCTTTTGCTTCCACTCCAGGGCTTAGCCAAGACTATATTTATGGGGGATGGTGTGACATCTCTATACATGTGTACAACATGAAACGATTAGGTAATTAGTCTATCCATCACCCAGATGTTTATAAATTGTGTTGTGGAACTTTTTTTTTTCAATTCCTCCATAATGGCTTTCAAACTAGTCTCAGGCAGGTAATACATGTTATTTGTTGGGGGGACGGGTTGTGTGTGTGTGTCTGTGTGCAGTTGTACTTGTGTGCACATGTATGTGGAGGTCAGCTGTTGCTCCTCAGTCACTCTATACCTGATTTTTTGGACAGTATCTCCTTGGCCTGAAGTTTACCATGTAGGCTTGGCTGGCCAAAGAGCCTCAGGAATCCACCTGTCTCTGTCTTTGCACCTGGTTTTTGGTAAATGGGTTCTGGGGGATCAAACTCAGGTTCTCATGCTTGCAAAGCAAGCACTCTCCTGATGGAGCTATCATCCCAGGATAGGAACCATAAGCCAGTTGAATTGCAATGCAAACAATAAGCCATATATATGCCGATGTAGACAGCGGGATGGATCTTTCTGTCTGTGTCAGTCTCCTACAGTGTCCTGAAATGTTTACTAAGTGCAAAGCACTCTGTTTTGTTTTGTTTTGTTTGTTTGTTTGTTTGCTTTGTTGAGACAGAGTCTCAACTGTGTAGACCAAGCTGGCCATGAACTCACAGAGATCTGCCTGCCTCTGTGTCCAACTGCTAGGACTAAAGGTGTGTGCCATCACGCCTTATGGACACTCTGATGTTTTCTCTTTTTACTTCATAAAAAGTTCTGTCAGGATACCCTAGGTTGAGTCCCCGCCCCACGTTCTGACAATCAGGCGTACTCAGGACATTTTCACTGGCTGCCCATTCCACTAGGAATGCCCTTTTCCTTAGTTGTTCTAATTGGTACCTTTAGCGCTCAGGTTAGCATCACCTGCCCACAGGTCACACAGACGAAAACAGCCACCTGATTCTTCTCTTCCATTTCTGGTTTACATTTTTTGTTTACCTTTTTTCTGTTGATATTTAAAAAATGTTTTTTATTTATTTATTTGGTCTTTTTGGGACAGGGTCTCCCTGTAGCCCCAGCTGGCCTGGAACTCACTATGTAGACCACGCTGGCCTTGAACTCACAGAGATCCACCTGCCTCTGCCTCCCAAGTGCTGGGATTAAAGGTGTGCGCCACCATGCCTGGCTGTTTTATTTGTGTATGTGTGTGGGTGCACATGTGCCTTGATGTTCATTTGTTGGTCGGAGCACTACTTTGGGGAGTTCTCTCCTTCACTATGTGGGTTCCAGGCTCAAACTCAGGTCATCAGGCTTGGCAGCAGGCACCTTTACCAAATGAGGCATCTTGCTGGCCCTACTGATTATGTTTCTGTCCCCACTGTGATTAGGTGAACTCCACGGGGACAGGACCCTAATTCGTATTATGTCCAGAACACTACTCAGAACCTAAGAGGAGCCCAGGGATTTGGAAGAGTGAAGAAATGGGCCTTCCTTACTAGACTCTTCCTGTCCTTGCACCTCAGCACTCTCTTCCACGGTCTGGAAGACTGGACAGTGCCAGAGAATCCCTCCCGCTCCACATCAGTCCAGTTTCCCAGGACATGTGATAGCCAGGGTCAACACAGTGTACTGGACAAAGAGGTCAGGCTAGTTACCCACAATTCTGTGCATCAGCTGAGAGACTGAGGAAGGGCCTTGCTAAACTCAGGCAGAGAACAAATAATGGATGGGCTGAATAGGAGGCGGTGTGACACAATAAAGAGAACTACGCTGGCAGACACGCTCTGCCTGTGTTGTCCCTCAGTCCTCAGTCCTCTGAGGATTTGGAAGAGGTGATACCAAACTTCTGACATGTGCCACTTGGGAGGCAGGCAGATCCAGTTCAGACTCTGATGCTGACACTAGCAGGGCAACAGGGTCCGAGAGCCTCAGTGCCAGCTCCATGTCCAGTTTGAATCCTGTCCTTCCCAGCTACTAGTCATGTGATTTTGGAGAAATCACTCACCTTCTCTGAAAATTTTCTTATGTCTCAGATGAGGATTATATTAACTGAATCACCTAATGTTTCCAGCATGGCTCCAAGAAACCTTCCAGGGGATTGAGAGTCTGAAGCAACTGGGACTCTCCAGTTGGCTCCTGTTGGCTCCCATCCCCCCTGACCTCGAGGGCCCGGGCCCAAGTACACTATAAGGATGGAAGACTCTCCTTCAGCAGACTGAGGGCCAAGTTTAGGTTCAGCACTAACCTGTGACCTTAGACAAACCCCAATGTGGGTGCCTCTATTTCCTCAGTAAAAACTTTGGTTTTCTAAAACCAGGGTTATATCCACAACTGGGGCATTGTTCTGGTGGCCAGCCTGTGTCCCCAACCCCAACACTCCTCCTCCCTGAAGCAGAGGAAATAGAATTGTTACAGAGTGCCCTGAACTCTGTTTTGATTTGTTTCATTTTGTATTCTATGACTGTGTGCACACAACTGCTTTACATCAGTGCTGGAGATCAAACTTGGATCCTTGTGCCTGCAAACACTTTGTCAACTGAGCTACCCCCAGCACCCAACTCTGTTATTCTTCTTAAGAGTCCTTTCCTTTTTCCTTTCCTCTTTTCTTTTCATGTATCCCAGGCTGTCCTCAAACTCATTATGTAGCCAAGGATGACCTTAAACTTCTGGTGTTCCTGCCTTCACTTCCTAAGTACTAGGATTACAGGAGTTCATACCACGTACAGGTTATTGGGGTAGCATCCAGGCCTTCACTCTACCATCTGAGCTGCATCCTCAGCCCTGAAGAGGTTCTCCTTCGCTCATCCAGCTTCCTCCAGGTTGGAGAGTGGAAATCTCCCTCTTGTGCCCTCCCAAGGCTCTCAGCCCATTCCACACCACACCCACTCTCCCTCTTCCTCTCCTGTCCTCTCCTGAGGTTTGAACTGAGTTGACCAAGAACGCTGAGAAATAACTTGTGTCCTGACGACCCTGAGACTCGGGGTGAACGCTTCATTTTCAAGTCCCTTGCCACTGAAAAACTGGGCTGAGAGCTCTCCTTGGATACCCCACTTCAACCTGGCTTTAACTCTATGCCTTCAGTAGTATTTTATTGATGATAACACCTGACTACAACGGAGAGGTCCTCAGTTCATTCCACTGCATAGCACTCCCTTTGAATCAGGATACTGGTAGCATAGGCAAGCCGAGGACGATAAAGATAGAGTTGTCTTTTCTGAAGGGAGACAAATGCCACAGTGAGGGGAGCTTGTAGGAGGGGAACAAGATAATGACACAGAAGTGACATAAGACCGAGAAGTAAGCAGTTCACCATATCGAAATACCGCAGCGTTGATGGATGGGAGAGAAGGGACGGCGGGGGGCAGAAGACAGGAATTTTTCTTTTCTTTCTTGTGTGTGTGTGTGTGTGTGTTGTTGCTGTTGTTGAGCAGAGATCTCATGAATCCCAAGCTGGCATGGAATTCACTATGTAGCTGAGGACAACCCTGGGCTGACCCTCCTGCCTCCACTTCCTGAGTGCTGTGGTTACAGGTCTGCACTACCACATCCTCATAAACCCAGGAATTTTTCAACAGAAAGCAATAATGTGCGATAGGGGCGGCAGGCTGAAGATTGGTCAGGGGAGAAATGCCCCAACACCCACGCCTGAGAAGCAAAAAATCAGGAAGGTGCTACTGTGTGAACTCTGTTTTTTCCAAAGTCTAAAAATACAGAGAAAAGGAAATGCACACACACACAAACTAACCTAACCAGAAATGGGGAAAAGCAGTCAGAGCAACAGCTGAGAAACTTGAGACAGGAATTTCAGGAACTGGGATAACTCAGTGACCTGAACTTGGAAATTCCACTCTGTGACATGTTACCAAGCTCTTGAAGTTGCAGCTTCCGATCAGAGTGAGGAGCTCTTTCCAGCAGCCTGGGCAGGGCAGAGAAGGACTGAGGGGGGAGAGGTGAATGCCAGGACAGACCTGTCACCTCTGGGTGGCAGGCAGGGGATGGATAATGCGCAGTCCTCCATTTAGCCCATTCTTGTGGCACAACAGCCACTTACTAAGTGCTCACCAAATGTCAACAATCTTGTGAAGTAACATTGTTCCCACTTTACAGCTGACACGGAGGCACAGACAGGTTAAAAAGCTTGCCTAAGGTCTTTCAGCTGGCCAATGGCAGCACTAGGAACCTTGCCAAGATCACAATCCATTTTGAGGGTCTGATGAAATTTTTCCCAGTACCCAGGGAAAAATGATAACGAACTTAGATACATGTTATATTTAACTTGGAGAGGGGTGTCAAAGGCCCCTAAGCTCATTCCACATTCCACATGAAGGACCTGAATAGCAGGGCCATGTTAAATTATCGCACACCTTTACTTCAACCCCATAATCCAGTAAACAAAGTGCAGTGTACTTGGGCAGGGGCTTACACCATGCCTGCCACCCCTAGTAACCTCTACTCTCTTGGGGCAAGGCTTTGCCCAGGTAGGTGTGAGAGGTCGCCCCAGCTGGGGTGAAATGGGGATAGGAGTGGCAGGTGGGAGGGAGTGGGCCAGGAAAGCCACAGTGGACTCTGGGGAGAAGTCTGACTGTGCTATTCTGGAGGAAAGCACTCTTTCCTCGCCCCCTCATGGTGTCCTTTTCAGGCTGAGATTTGGAACTGCCCAGCCTAGAAGAGATGAAGGCCTCCTCCCTTAATTAAATGCCCAGGGGTTGCTATGGAAACCAGAGCTTCCAAATCCTGGCCAGACAATGGGAAGAGGAGCTGTCTCCAGCCTAGACAAGTGAAGCTTCAGGGGCCTCATTGGAGACAGAGGTGGGGGCCAAACGATGAGAAAAAGATGGGTGCTAACTAGCAATTTCATTCTCCCCTCTCCCTAGAAGTGTGGGAAGAGGCCTCTGAGAGCCAAGAAGGGGTCTTCTGCCTGAGGCAGTAACCCTCCTGGAAAGGGAAAGGAGGAGGTTGGGTGGAGGGGCTGGAGCCCAGTACTACCCAGAACTGAACACCTCCTTTGTTCCCAGAGGAGAAAGCTAGCCAAGTTGGTAAACAAAGAGAAGAGGCCAGAGGGCAGACAGCTAAGAGATAAGGCCTGGAACTGCAAAAAGCTGAGTTATGGAGTCTGGGAGAGTGACAGACTCCTTTACACACAACTGAGGGGATGCAGGACAGCAGTAGTTAACAGACACACACCTGTTCTGAGGCTCTGGTCCCTGAGGACACTCAGGCCCCACGCTCCTCTGTCTCCCTGCCTCTCCTGGGAACCCCCTTTTGTTCTCCATCTTCTGGGGTTTCTGTTTAAAGGCTGAGAGATCACTTTACTAAGTTCAAGCCTCCACGCCGTGAAAACCAGATGGAGCTTCAACGACTTCCTAGGTCTTGGGTGCTTTTACCTCAGGTGGTAAGGAAATAACCCATTTTGGAAAACATTCCATCACCTAAATCGTGCAGACCCTCTCCCCTGATCCCCTCCACAGCTCTGTGAGATACAAATTACATGGCTTTTTGTTTGGTTGTTTTTTCAGGGGTTTTATTTTTGGTTTTGGTTTTTGGTCTTATATGGCCCAGGCTGGCTGAAGGATGACCTTGAACTTCTGATCCTCCTGCCTCTGCCTCCTGTGAGCTGGGATTATAGGTATGAGCCACCATATCTACTAGGGATAGGACCCAGGGCCTGGTGCATGCTAGGCAAGCACTCTACCAACTGAGCTGTAACCAAAGGCCCCAAATTACATTCTTCTTTGTAGTGTGTTTTGTTTTTCTTATGAGAAAGGGGATGTTAGGCTCAAGCCAGGAAGTAGCAGAGCTGGGATTTTAACCCAGGTTTGTCAGACTCTGGCAGGTTTTCTTTCTTTGCTTCAGAAGCTTCTTGGAAACTTCTAAGCAAGCCCACTCTGTTCTGATCCCTTCATGCTCCCACTCAGCATTACCTAAATACTTCTATAGAAGCAGTTCCCAATTCTAGTCTGGTTATTTAAAGGGTTCATGTATATAACATGGCTGTTTGGAAGCAAAATAACATTTTTCCCAACGAGGGGAAAATGTCAAATGGGTTCTGAAAGGCCACTTGGCCCAGAATGCAGCTGACAGTGGCACATTAAGTTCAGGACTAGCCTGGACCTCAAACAGTGACACTGTTTCCTTGAGAAACGTGTGCTCATGTGGGGAAAGACAATGCTTTTCTCCTCTCTGGCTCTAGGGACCTGTTTTCTGCCCCGTAGAGTACTTCGCAAGTATGCAAAAATAAAATGTAAATGTAGGTGCTGACCCAAGGAAATATTTTTTATTATATTTATTTATATTTTATCATTTTTATTTTATGTGTATGAGTGTATTACCTGCATGTATGTGAGTGCACCCATGTCATGCAATGCCTTGGAGGTCAGAAGAGGGCTTCAGATTCCCCTGGAACTGGAGTTAAGGACAGTTCATAGCCGCCATGTGGGTGCTGGGAATCGAACCTGGTCCTCTGCAAGAGCAGTCAGTGCTCGTAACCGCTGAGCCGTCTCTCCAGCCCGGGGAATGTTTCTTGAGAAGAGACCAGGGGAGACAAGGGTTAAGAAACTACACTTGACGGGGCATCATGGCACACGCCTTTAATCCCAGCGCTCGGGAGGCAGAGGCAGGCGGATCTCTGTGAGTTCAAGGCCAGCCTGGTCTACATAGTGAGTTCCAGGACAGCTGGGGCTACAGGGAGACCCTGTCTCAGAAAGACCAAAAAAAGAAACTACACCCTCAGAGCTGAAAGAAGAGAGAAACCTGGAGGTGGTGGGTGAGCATGGCAGCTCTGCAGCCATTAAGGGCTGTTAGTGCCAGATGACTAAATCAGGACCGAAATGACTGGGCATCAGATTTTTCTTTAGGAAAAAACAACTGTTGTGTTTTTGTTGGTTTGTTTTGCTGCGGGGGGTGTGAAACAGGATCACACTAGAAACCCTGGCTGGACTCTTTCTGTGTGCAGCTCAGGCTGAGTGATGGGAGAGCATCAAGATACGACACTGACCAGGGAGACAGGCACCAGATCTCACAGGTCTCTGGAGGAGACCCCACGCTGCCCAGCGCTCCAACTTAGTTCATTATCCTTTCTCTCTCCAGCCCTGACCTCGAGGCCTCGGTCTCCAGCATTTACCACCAGTTACAGAACTCACATTTCTGAGGCTCTTCCTGACCCCTTAGCCGCACTCCAGCAGCAGATGCCCTTGAGCCTTAGTAGTAGGGTGATAGAATTCTTACCTGTTCTGGGTAGGAGACTCCCAGTTTTTTCCTGTTTTTGAGACAGGGTCTTACTTCATAGTCCAGGCTAATTTCAAACATCCTATCCTCCTACCTCTGCCTTCCAAGTGCTTGAATTACAGCATGCACCACCATGCCTGGCACTGACTTGCTGTTTGACCTTGCCAACTTGCTTACTTGCTCTGTGCCTCAGTTTCCATGTATGTAAAATGAGGCTAATGGTCAGGCCTATGACCATGGCATGTAGCAAACGCTGTGTATGTTTCTTTTTTTTTTTGGTCTTTTAGAGACAGGGTCTCCCTGTAGCCCCAGCTGTCCTGGAACTCACTATGTAGACCAGGCTGTCCATGAACTCACAGAGATCCACCTGCCTCTGTCTCCCAAGTGCTGGGACTAAAGGCGTGCACCACCACACCTGGCTATGTATGTTTCTTAAATCATTAGCAATAAATTGTCGCATCATCCGCTGTTTCCCTAGCTCATCCCAGTGTCCCAGTCCTGTCCCTAGGCCTATAGGGAGTCAAGGACAAGGCAGCTGCTCTTTTTTTCTCACCTATTTTTCTAACACTGTCTCTGAGTTCAACTATGGTACTTTATTTTTATTTTTGGCAGGGATAGGATTGGAACCCAGGACCTTGTGTATGCTGTACAAGTGCTCTACCATGTGCAACTATTGTACTTTAAAAAGTAGGCAGAGGACCAGTGAGATGCCTCAGCTAGTAAAGGCACCTGACAACCTGAGGACAAGCCTGAGTTTGATCCCCAGACTCACATAGTGGAAGGAGAGAACCAACTCCTGCAAGTTGACATCCACACGTACACGCACACCACCACACCATAAATAATAATAATGCATTCAACAAATAAATAAACAGTAGGCAGAGCTGAGTTCACTTCCAAATGAAAGATGATCAAGATGGTAGGCTGCAGTTGAATCCAGGTGTCCCACACCCTTGCTCCCCTATAGCTGTTCTACGCTGAGAACCATCTGTGTACACTAAATACAACACCAAGCACCTCCTACTTGGAGTCCCACTTCCTGGGCCCCAGGCCTGATCTCCAAGGGGGACTTTAATGCTCCTCCCACACCACCATCGTCCTGTGTTCATTTCCAGGGTAGAATTTACACTTGTGCATCACCACCAGCGGCCTTCCTCTGTGGCCTTGAGAGTGGCAGCTGCCTCCCTGTTTCCTGCTGTACCTGGGGCCTACATACGGCTCTTACCTGTCTAGCCTCATTTCTCACCAGGCCTTTCCTGGCATCTACAAGCTGGTCATGTGGGCCTGCTGTGGGCTTCTCCAGTTCCATTCTCCTTCCTCAGGCCTTCACCAGCGCTGTCCTCCTGGCCTAGGGTGTGCTCGCACAGCTCCAGGCTTTGGCTTTTATGTCAGCTTCCTCCAGAAAAGGGCTTCACTGGGGCCCTGCTCTAGGCGACCTTCCTATGGGTCTTTCAGCACTTGCTTTTCACCACTGTGCTGTTTGCTTGTTTTTTTTAAATTAATTAATTTCTTTTTTCTGTGTATGAGTGTTTTGCCTGCATGTGTATGAGTGCACCATATGCATGCAATGCCTATGGAGACCAGAAGGTGTTGGATCCCCTCGAACCAGTTACAGGAAGGTTTTTAGCTGCCACGTGGGTACTGGAAACCAAACCCAGGTCCTCTGCAAGAGCAGTCAGTGCTCTTTACCTTGGGCTAAGGCATTTCTCCAGCCCCTTGTTTGATTATTTTGAGACAGTCTTACCTAGACCAGGCTGGTCCTCTAATTTGGTATACAGGCAAGACTGGTCTTGAACTCTTGATCTTCCTACTTTAGCCTTCCTTAGTTCTGAAATTATAAGCGTGTGCACCGTGCCCAGCTCTCCACTGTGGGTTTTTTTTTTGTTGTTCGTTCGTTTGTTTTGTTTTGTCTTTTTGAGACAGGGTCTCCCTGTAGCCCCAGCTGTCCTGGAACTCACTATGTAGACCAGGCTGGCCTTGAACTCACAGAGATCCGCCTGCCTCTGCCTCCCAAGTGCTGGGATTAAAGGTGTGTGCCACCACACCCAGCTCTACTGTGTTTTAAGAACCCCTTCACTTCTCTGTGCCTCAGACTAGTCTGTTAAATTTAGGTCAGGCAGGATTACAGTTATCTGATTTACTGTTGTATCCCCAGTGCTCAGCATATAAAAGTACACAGAAGACCAGGAGGGGGCAAGGGGTGTAGCTCAGTGGTAGAATACTTGCCTGATATATTCAAGTTCCTGTATTTAATTCCCAGCAATAAAAGAAAAAAAAGAGGCAGGTATAGTGGTACTCACCTGTAATCCTAGAACTTGGGAGGCTGAGGCAGGGGGGATTCCCACAAGTCTGGGCTACATACCAAGAACTTGTCCTGAAAAAAGTGGTGGTGGGGGTGCATGCCTTTATTTAGTCCCAGCACTTGAGAGGCAGAGGCAGGTGGATCTCTGTAAGATCAAGGCCAGCCTGAACTACAGGGAAACCATGTCTCAAAAAACAAAACATTGAGGCTGGAGAGATGGCTCAGCAGTTAAGAACATTGGCTGTTCTTGCAGAAGACCCGGGATTGAATCCCAGCACTCACATGGCAGCTAACAACTGTCCAACTCCAGTTCCAGAGGATCTAACAGCCTCTTCTGTCCTCCAAGGGCATTGCACGACACAGGTGCACTTACCTACATGCAGGCAATACACACATACACATAAAAATAAATATTAAAAAATAAACAAAAATATTAAAAAAACCAACAAAACAAAAACAAAAAATGGGGCGGGATGCTGAAAATATGGCTTAGTGGTTAAGAGCACACATTGCTCTTGCAGAGGACCCAGCATCCATATCAGCCAGCTTGTAATTCCAGCTCCAGAGAATCTGGTGCCCCCTTTTGGCCTCTGCAGGCACTGTGATCACATGCATATACCCACACACAGACACACACAGACACATAAAATCTTTAAAAAGGGGGAGGGCCTGGAGTGATGGCTCAGCAGTTGAGAGTGTACTGCTCTTCCAAAGGACCCAAGTTCAATTCTCAGCACCCACATTAGGTGGCTTACCACCACCTGTAACTCCAGCACTGAAGACACACACATAAACCCACACACATATACACCAGGGTCTCAAAAAAGACAAAAAAAAAAAAAAAAACAGGTGTGGGAGAGGATTGTGCCCTGGAACCCATGTCATTGCAGGGGCTCATGAGGCTTCCAAAATCGTATGAAAATGTTTGCAGTTTTATACTGCATTCTCTCTGGGAGAGAGTCTACACTTTTTAAAATCAGGATCTTAAAAGATATGACACCTCTCTCCTTCCCAAAGAAAAGGTTAAGAACCACTGTGTAGTTGTTGCGGAAATACATGCTTTGATTGGATGTATCCATCTGTGAATAGCTGATAATGAATGAATGAGCAAGCCTCCCCCTCATTAGGATTTTTAAAATGTTTTCAATGAGGAAAAAAAAGCTCTCAAAAGGAGACGGCAGGGGAACGTTAAAAGTGTTGATTGCTTCAGCCCCTGGCCCCGTGGCCCTGAGAACCGCTCCTTCTCAGTGGGGTCCACAGCATAGGACCCACGCTCCAGCGGCCCTCAGCTCCCGTCAGAGCCCATCTCCTGTCCTGCGTCCACCTACTGCGCCTTTGCAGCCTGTCAGCTGAAAATAATCCCGGGGAAAGGGGGGTGGGGGGTGCGCGAGCGCGAAGGCGGCTCAGCTTCGGGGAGGGAGACTCTGCCCCCTGCCGTCCGCCCGGCTCTCCTGCACCCCGCCCGGAGCAGGGGACCGAGAGACCCCGAGGCCAGAGGGATGCCCCGGGGAGGACCACGGAAGGGGCGGACCCCCAAGAGGCCCGAGACCAGGCTTCGTCCTCAGAGCGAGTCTGGGGCGGCAGCTTCTGCTTTGAAGGCCAGGGCTCGCGGCTGCACGCCCAGATTAGCAGTTAGGGAGGCAGGGGCGTGTGTCGGCTGTGGAGGCTCTTCTGGAGCTCCGGGGAGGTCCGAGCTTTCAGACTTGGCTTTCTCGTCGCTTTTCCCTGGGCCCGGCTGCTGCCGACACCTTTGGATCCTGAGCCAATTCTCTGCATCGCCTACACTTGGAGTGCAGTGTACCAGCCTTCCCACATCACCATGGAAACAGGAGCCTCTGCATCCATCCTAGAGCAGATTTGCAAAGCTGTGAGAAGAATTTGGATTTGGGAGGGGTGTGTGTGCAGAGACTGAGAGATACTGCAAGGGCGAGAGAGAGAGAGAGAGAGAGAGAGAGAGAGAGAGAGAGAGAGAGAAAATTTGCTTATAAAGGTTATTGAATAACTTATACCCTATGAAGATGGGTGACTTCCCTGACATGAATCATCAGATCACCCAAACTGACCAACTCCTCTTGACAGAGTATCATTTAGGCATCAAATAACCTTGAGTTAATTCCTCTAAGCACCACTTTCTCATCTGTAAAATAAAAATAATAGTGGCACTTACTTCACAGGGCTATTGTAAGAATCCCATTAGGTAATGCATACATAACACTTAACTCAGTGCTTAACATATGAGTGCTCAAAATGTAGCTATTGTACATACTTCTGCATATTTATTATTTCTGCTGCTAAATTGCCAGTCTTTCAATAATAATGCCTTAGGCCAGGCATGGTGGCTCAGACCTGTAGTTCCAGCACTTGGGAGGTGGAGGCAGGGGGATCAGGATGTTCAAGGCTAGCCTCAGCTACACAGTGAGTTCGAGGCAGCCTGAACACAAGCTCTAATCTCAAAACAAAAAAAGGTTAAAGCGTAAATTTTCCTTCTCCCTTTTCTGTCGTGTGTGTGTGTGTGTGTGTGTGTGTGTGTGTGTGTGTGACCTTGTGCCCATTTTCTGGGATGCAGAGGCCAAAGCAGGACATCCTCTACCACCCTCTACCTTAAGACAGGGTCTCTCACTGAACTGGAAACTCACTGTTTTGGCTAGGTGGGCCAACCAGAGAAATCTTACGACGTGCCTGTCTTCACTCCTCAGTGCTGGGGTTAGAAACGCACAGCCATGCCGGGTTTTTTCTCTTGGACTTTAGGGATTCAAGCTTGAGCCCTCATGCCTGGAGAGCAAACACTCCTACCCACTGGGCCAGGGCCCTTTTTGTTTTGTTTTTGTTTTGTTTTGTTTTTCTTTGGATACCAACCAAAATCCTAAGCATACCTGCCCTGACCCTCTGGGCCACCACACCGCTTCTCTGAAGATCCCTTCTCTTCTTCATACATCTGCTTATAGACCTCCATTGCTGAGGACTTGACTTTTCTGTTCCTCTTCTGTATCTTCCTCCTCCCAGCATCTGTGGAGATTTTTTTTTTTTGGTCAAATCTTTGTTTATTCTTTTTTTTTTATGTGTATGTGTACTTGCATGTATGGAGTATATGGAGTGCCCATGTAGTCCAGAGGAGGGTGTCAAGACTCCTCTTGGACTGGAGTTACAGATGGTTGTCAGCTGCATGTGGGTGCCTGGAACCGAACCTGGGTCTTCTGCAAGAGCAGCCAGTGCTCTCATTCACTGAGCTACCTCTCCAGCCACGGCTGCGGAAATAACAGCTTGCTCACCTTGTGTTTTGGGTTTTTTTCCCTCAAATTCTAATAAAATGATTCTCAGCCTTTGAAAGGAGGGAGG
>NW_008355797.1:593618-598574 GCF_000622305.1 Nannospalax galili
GAGGGAGGGAAGGAAGGAAAAAACTGTGTAGGTTTCAGTTGGCCTGCTTGGCTAATCTTTGTCCAGAGACTGGTGAGGAATCAGAGGCTCTGAGCCCAAGCCTGGAAGGTGCTTTGAAGATGAGGAACTGCAGCAGATTCTCCATGATATCCACATCGCCCAGAAATTCTGTTGCAGAAGACACTTGGACATCTGTTGTTGCGGTGGTTTTAAGATTGACTCTCACTCTGTAGTCCAGGCTGACCTCAACCTGTGCCAGTCCTCCTGCCTCAGCCTCCCAAGTGCTGGGATTCCAGGTGTGAATCAGAACACTGATTGGGCTTTTGGAGAGGAAAGGTTGGCTCGCCTGGTTCTGGGTTGCTGTTTCCTCAGTGACTATTAGATCGTCACCATGTCGTCTAGTGCAGCCTACAGGGGCTGCTGTGGCCACGAGTGCCACAAGCTACAAACAGTGAGGTGGCTGGTGTGTGAGCTATCTGTTGACTATCTCATACCGTCGTTTTTGGGCTCCACGTTATTATTTGTTCCTGACGTTTCATTTAGTATCATTTTAATATCAATATATTTTGTAGTTTTGAAGCTAAGCTGTAATTTTAAAAAACTTGTAAAGGGGAAGAATGTTCTTACTTAGAGGCAAAAAGGAGAATTAAACCCAAACAGTGTAATTGATTTTTTTTTAATTTTATTATTTTATGTGTATGAGTGTATTGCCTGTGCGTATGTGAGTGCACCCATGTCATGCAATACAAGCAGGGGTCAGAAGAGGGCTTCGGATTCCCCTGGAACTAGAGTTAAGGACAGTTCGTAGCCGCCATGTGGCTGCTGGGAATTGAGCAGTCAGTGCTCTTAACCACTGAGCCATCTCTCCAGCCCCATAAATAAAATATTAAAAAAAAAAAACAACAACCACCACAACGAAATTTCCACAAGTCAGTGCTGGTGACCCAGGCCTGCCACTCTGGCTACTTGAGGCTGATACATGAAGATCAAAAGTTCAAGGCCTGTCTGGGCTACAGACTGAGTTCAAAGCAAGCCTGGCAAATTTGTAAGACCTACTTTAAAAGAAAAGATAAAGAGAGGGCTGAGGCTGTACCTCAGCAGTAGACAGCTTGCCTAGCAAGTACAAGACACTGGATTCAATTCCCAATTTTTTAAAGAAAAGATTAAAAACTTTCTAAAAAGGAAGTAACTGCAGCTATGTAGTGGAGAGTGACCTTGAACTTCAGATCTCTTGCTTCTACCTTGGAGTGCTGGAATTACGGTCACTCTAGCAACTGAGCTACACCCAGTCCGTTGTGCTTTCTTTTTTTCTTCCTTTCTTTTTTTTTAAGTACTGGAGATTGAAACTAGGCCCTCATCCATGGTGCCAGGCAAGTGTCTGACCGTTAAGCTATGCCTCCAGCCTAGTCTTTTTTTTTTGGTGTGATACAGTTCTTATTATCTGAGGTATCCTATCACCTCAGCTGTGAGCACCAAGATGTCATCTGGACCATTCCCTTCCCACCCACCCTCCTATCACCACTCCCTATAGGATTTCTTTATGTAGTGAAAGTGCTCTAAAATCAACTGTGGTGATGATTGCACACAACTCAGTGAGTACGTGCTTCAGTGACTGAGAGCGCTTGTGTCTTGTAGCAGATCCAGGTTTTGTTCCCAGGAACCATAGCGGCTAACAACTGATGGTAACTCCAGTTCCAGGAGATCAGATGCCCTCTTCTGACTTCTTCAGGCATTTCATTTATTTTTATTATTTTTTATGTATAGTCATGTATGGCCTGCATATATGTACATGCACCTGTGTCATGCAATGCCTGGAGAAGACAGAAGAGGACATTAGATCCCCTGGAGCTGGAGTTACAGACAACTGTTAGCTGCTTTGTGGATGCTGAGATTTGAACCCTGATTTTCTGCAAGAACAGCCAGTGCTCTTAACCACTGAGCCATCTCTCTAGCCCCTCTTCAGACATTTCATGTACATAGTGTATTTACACACATGCATGCAAAACACTGATACACATAAAATAAAAATAAATAAAAATAATTTTTAAATGTAAGTTGCATATTTTATTATTTTAATCATTTACATTTATTTATTTGTGTGTATGTTGTATGTGTATGGGCACGCCACAACATGTGTGTGGAGGTCAGAGAACAGCTTTCTGAAGTCAGTTCTCTCCTTCCACCATATGGGTTCTGGGGATCAAACTCGGGCTTGGTGGCAAGTACCTTTAGGCCTGGTGGCAAGTACCTTTAGACTTGGTGGCAAATACCTTTACCCCTTGAGCCATCTCCCTGGTCTAAGTTGTACATTTTAAATATGAATTATATGCCAATAAAGCTGTCATTTAAAAATATTTCACAGATCAGTTCCCAGATCCTATGTCTAGAGGTGTCATCAATGAATTCTACCAGATGTTTAAGAAGGAATGCCAAATTAGGAATAAAATCTACTATCCCCAACTCATTTTTTTTCATAGAATAAGCCTTAGTTGGTTTGGGGTTTTTTTTTGTTGTTTTTTTGAGACAGGGTCTCTGTCTCATTAAAAAAAAAAAAAAAGCTTAAGCTTATTTCTTTCACTTCCTGATTCCAATTTTGTGCCTTTAACATTTTCAAGGTTTTCTATTCAATAAGGAAGCACACTAGATCTTGTCATGGACACTTTTAGCACACATGGAACCACCATTTTGGACACTCTCACAAGGACTTTAGGTCTCACAGCACAAGCCCCCCAGAGTCTGCCAGTGCACATACCACATGTGGATTTTGGTGCGTTCTCCACCTTTTTAGTATAAAGGCAAATAATTCTATTACCAGGGTTTGGGACAGCCTTGTTTTGTTATAGGGCTGTACTGTAGGGAAACCTATGACAGTATGTGAAATGCATTGTGAGTGCCTCTAAGCATGGTCCCCAGAAGAGGAAAAAGGAAGAGTAGACAAGCTCCTTCTTAATTCATTTTGTTAGAAAAGCGTAACTTAGATACCAAATCTAATAGGGATGTTGTAGAAAGGAAAATTAGGGGCTGGAGAGATTGCTCAGTGGTTAGGACCACGGACTGCTCTTGCAGAGGACCTGGGTTCGATTCCACGACCATCTGTAACTCCAGCTCAACTTCAGGGACACCCTGTCTCAAAAAGACAAAAAAAAAAAGAAAAGTGATAATAAAATAATATGGGCCTATGAGATGATGGCTCAGCAGGTAAAGGCACTTGCACCAAGGCTAACCATGAGTTCAGTACATACACAAGAAAAAAAGAAAAAGAAAGAAAGAAAAGAAAGACAGAAAGAAAGAAAGAAAGAAAGAAAGAAAGAAAGAATTTAAACACACTTTGTTTTTATGGAAACAGCAGAAAAAAAGAGTCAGAAGTGATTGCGCACACCTTTAATCCCAGGCTGATGCAGGCAGATCTCTGTGAATTCAAGACCAGCCTGGTCTACATAGTGAAACCCTGTCTCAAAACAAAACAAAACTCCTATGTATATCAAAGGAGTCCTTTCTGTTTACACCTGACATGGTGGTACACGCCTTTAATTCCAGCACTTGGGAGGCAGAGGCAAGTGGATTTCTGTGAGTTCAAGGCCAGCTGGTTTTCATAGCTGAGTTCCAGCCAACCAGAGCTATACAGTAAGATCCTCTCTCAAAACAAAGCAAAACAAAACAAACAAAACAGGGGTCACTGGAGAGTTGGCTAAGAACACTGGCTGCTCTTGCAGAGGACCAAGGTTCAATTTCCAGCACCCACATGACAGTTAGCAACCATCCGTAATGCCAGTTCTGAGGAATCCAACGCTCTCTTCTGACCTCCGTGGGTATTGCACGACATGGGTATACTTACACACATGCAGGCAATACACTTATACACATAAAATAAAAATAAATATTTTAAAACAAAACAACAAAGCAAAAATAATAGAAAAAAAACCCAAATCTTCCAACAGGAAAAAATACACACGCACACACATACACACACACACACACACACACACACACACACACTCACACAAATACACATACTCACAAAAATACACACACACACACATACACACACACACATACACACATACACACACATTTTGTCTTTGAGACAAGAGTCTCATGCAGCTCAGGTTGGCTTTGAGTATTCTAGGTAGTTTATGCTGGCCTTGAACTCCTAATTATCCTGCCTCCACCTCTCAAGTTCTGGAATTATAGGTATTTGGCACCACCCCGACTTAGATTTATATAACAATATTAAGAGAAATTAAGGGCGATCTAAATAGAGAAATATCTGTTTGTTAATTAGAAGGCTTGCTCTTTTTTTTTTTTTTTTCCAGTCTTTTCTATCTCCCTGTAGCCCCAGCTGACATGGAACTCATTATGTAGACCAGGCTGTTCTTGAATTCACAGAGATCTACCTGCCTCTGCCTCCCAAACTCTGAGATTAAAGGTGTATGCCACCATGCCCGGCTGGAAGACTTGCCCTTATAAAGATGACAATTTTCTCCAAACTTCCCCAAAGTCACTGTAATTCCCTTTAATCCCAACATTTTTTTGTCCTTTTGAGACAAGGTCTCCCTGTAGCCCCAGCTGTCCTGGAACTCACTACGTGGACCAGGCTGACCTTGAACTCACAGAGATCCACCTGCCTCTGCCTCCCAAATGCTGGGATTAAAGATGTGTGCCACATGCTGGGCTCAGAACTGATACATTAAGAATAACAAGGCTAAATTCTTAGTCTAGCATGAACCATCACCTATGATAAATTTAAGATAATTAAGACCTGGGGGCTGGAGAGACAGGTCAGTGGTTAGAAGCACTGGTTGTTTTTACAGAGAACCCAGGTTCAGTTCCCCGCACCCACATGGTGGCTGTCTGTAACTCCAGTTCCAGGGGATCTGATGCCCTCTTCTGACCTCTGTGGGCATTGCATGACACACATGTAGCTACAGACATGCAGGCAATACGTTTGTACACATA
>NW_008355797.1:598715-619671 GCF_000622305.1 Nannospalax galili
CCCTGGTTTCTGGAAGAGCAACCAGTGGTGCTCTTAACCTCTGAACCATCTCTCCTGCCCATTTAAAGATAATTTTTTTTTTTTTGGTCTTTTTGAGACAGTGTCTCCCTGTAGCCCCAGCTGTCCTGGATTCACCATGGAGACCAGGCTGGCCTCGAACTCACAGAGGATAAAATATTTTTTAAAAGATAACTAATACCATGTGATATTGGTACAATCTTAAATAAAGAGGTCAAGGAACAATAAAATACCTAAACACAAACCCATTCACATATGGATGCTTGATTCATGACAGAGGAAACAGTGAAGAGCAGTGAGGAAATAGCCCCATAGTACAGATAAAACCACAAGATCAAACATCAAGTTTAGATGTAAAAACAGAATAAAGCCCCTAGAAAATTGAGGGAGGAACCAATCTCTATGATGTTAGGGAAAGAAGAGGCCTTTTTTTTTTTTTTTTTTTTTTTTTTTTTTTTTTTCCCTGTAGCCCCAGCTAACCTGGAACTTGCTATACTGTAGACCAGGCTGGCCCATCCACCTGCCTCCATCTGCTGAGTGCTAGAAGCAAAGGCACTACCAGCCTGGTGGAAAGAGTTTCTTAGATGGCATACAAAAGGGGGTGTGGTTCGGGTTACCTGGGTCATAAAGCACTTGCTGCGTAGATGTAAGACAACCCTAGTCTTCATTCCCAACACACAAGTGAAAAAGAAAAGACTAAATATGATGGCAAATGAATTAAATGTGTCCCCTACACACTAAATAAATAAATTTTAAAATTTATTTTATTTATTTACTTATTTATTTATTTATATATTGGTCTTTTTGAGACAGGGTCTCCCTGCAGCCCCAGCTGACCTGGAACTTACCATGTAGACCAGGCTGGCCTCGAACTCACAGAGATCCACCTGCCTCTGCCTCCCAAGTGCTGGGATTAAAGGCATGCGCCACCATGCCTGGCATAAATAAACGTTTTTGTTTTTTTTTTAAAGTAAGTTATAGAGGGGCTGGAGAAATGACTCAGTGGCTAAGAGCACTGACTGCTCTTGCAGAGGACCCAGGTTCAATTCCCAGCACCCACATGGTGGCTATGAACCATCCTTAACTCCAGTTCCAGGGGAATCTGAAGCCCCCTTCTGACCTCCTCAGCATTGCATGACACAGATTCACTCACATACATGCAGGCAATACACTCGTACATATAAAATAAAAATAATAAATAATTTTTTTAAGTAAGTTATAGAGCCACGCATGGTGGCACATGCCTTTAACCCCAGCACTTGGGAGGCAGAGGCAGGTGGATCTCTGTGAGTTTGAGGCCAGCCTGGTCTCCATAGCGAATCCAGGCCAGCGGTGACTACAGGGAGACCCTGTCTGAAAAAGATTTAAAAAGTAAGTTATAGGCTGAGAGAAAACATTGGGACACACACTGTGAAGAACACGAGATGAGGGATGAGGATGTAGCTGAGTAGTGGAGAACTTGCCTAACGTGTTTCAGGCCAAGGTTCAATTCTTGCCACTGAAAAAAGAGAGGAAGGGAGGGAGGGAGGGAAAGAGATAGAGGAACAGAAAGGCAAGGCCACAAGTTGTCCTTTGAGCTCCACATATGCACCACGGCACATGTGAAAAGGCGCGCGCGTGCACACACACACACACACACACAAATAAATATGTAAAAAGTAAAGCAAACAAGTGACAAAAAAAGAAAATTACTGCAAATCTAATAAACACACAACCTGACGTAAACTTGAATAGATTACCACAAAAGAGGATGTCCAAATGGCAAATAAACCTGGGTAAGATCACATCCAGATTTGCCTTCCCTGAAATTAGTATTTCTGCCAAAAATACCACTCGTGACTTACAGAGTGTCTCATCCACCATCATGGTATTTCACAAAGCATCACTTCTGATGAAAGAATTTCCTTCACAGCAAATAAATATGGCAATGGATTGATGCTTGTGACATTAACTGACCTTACCATGTTCCTTAACAATCTGAAGTAGCTGTATTGATAAAACCTTTCTGACCTTTTGAAGACAGTTACGATGCCAGGTAAGTGGCAAAGCTTGTGGAGCTAAGGCAAGATTCCCCAGAAGACTGTATATGCCGGGTATAAGCCTCAAACATATGTACTGATTCTCCTATAGCCAAGATTTATGGGTTAATAAATTAAGGGCTAGAAATAGGCTAGAACCTGGGAGGCAGAGGCAGGAGGATCAGGAGTAAAAGATCATCCTTGACTACATAATGAAGTTGAAGCCGGCCTGGGTTACAAGAGACCTTATTATATGAGAGAGAGAGAGAGAGAGAGAGAGAGAGAGAGAGAGAGGAGAAGAGAAGAGAAGAGAAGAGAAGAAAAGAGAAGAGAAGAGAGAAAGAAAGGAAAAGAGGGAGAGAGGAAGGAAGGAAAGAAAAGAAAAGAAAAAGAAAAAATTAAAGGGCTAGAAATGGGAGTGATGTCACTCTCTAGTACCCTAATAACTCACTAGCAAAACTTGAATCAACAGACCAGGAAGGCAGTTATGGTGTTTGATGTGGTTGATCTTGAATACCAAGGAGAAATTGAAACACAACTCCACGATGGAGCTAAGACTATGTATGGAGTACAGGAGGCTCTTGGGAGCTCTCAATATCGCCTTGTCTATGACCAAGGTAAGTGGGAAAATGACAGCACGGGAAGGGCTACGAATTGTCCAGATCCCCAGACATCTTGACAAATAAGAAACATGCCTGCTGAAGTACTTACTGAAGGCATGAGCACACGACCAGGTACAGACCAGAGGATCAAGGTACTGCTGCCATGTACTGCTCTGAATGTTTGTATATAAAAGAGGGAGCGATTATCTTTTTCTTCTCTTTTTTATCCCTTTATGTAACATAAAATGTATCAACTTATCATTTAAGTACTGTTAACTTTTTTTTTCTTTTTGTCTTTTTGAGACAGGGTCTCCTTGTAGCCCCAGCTGTCCTGGAACTCACTATGTAGACCAGGCTGGCTTTGAACTCACAAAGATCCGCCTGCCTCTGCCTCCCAAGTGCTGGGATTAAAGGCGTGCGCCACCACACCCGGCAGTACTGTTAACTTTTTATCATAGTGTTTGAGTTACTAGATACCAAGAAAAAAACAGCACTCAAGGACTTTATCTCCTTTTCTGAGGAAGCAGCAAATGTGTGTTTGTTGTTTACCATTGTGGTGGTGGTGATGACTTCTTTTTTTAAGAAAAAAGAAATAGAATATGTTAATTTTTCCAAAGAGAGGCAATTTTTAATATGTTTTTCCAGAAATAACTTGAAGCAGGTTTTATATATATATAATGAAGTTTAAGGGGGAATAGGAACAAGAAATCAAAGACCAAAGGATTTGCCAACATGGGGTCAACTTTGGTGGAATAATGGTTTCCATTAGCTCTGTTCTTTTTTTTTTTTTTGAAAATCCTAACGAGTTTATTGGGCTTGCTAACACAGCATATGGTGGGGGTGTATTTACAGAAGAGTAGGCACCCCCCACCATTTACAGCTGCACTGGAAAGTCCACACTCAAATACAGATACCGTGACTTCCCAACAGCCGCACAAAATGGCAAGAGGGTTACCTCATGGCATCCTCAGCTTAAATATCCTTAGCTCCTCCCCCACATAGAGCTAAGGTGGACTGACTGGGTGGGCGGGGTAAGTGACTCCTCCCTCAACTACTTGACAAGTGTGGGAAGAAGGTGGGACTATAGCTTTCCGGCATAGTAGTCTAGTGGTCAGAAGACACTTCCAGGTAACACTTCAACCCTTCTTCTAGCTCTTACATTCTTTCCTCCAACCTCTTCCACAAAAGTCCCTGAGCCTTGGAGGGGGTGATAGGTGTGGATCTTCCTCCCATTGTGGCAAGGTGTTGATTTCTTAATGGAGCAGAGTTGGAGTTTATTAAAAGACATCTTTAATCTGAATTTTAAGTATGAGGGTTAAGAGGGAGGTACTCCAAAAGACATTAAGACATACTGAAGAGCATGGGCATAGGCTTCTCAAAGAACAGCCTTTGGTGGGAGCATGTATGTTTTGGACTGTATTATATTAGGTAGTTGTATTATACTAGGCAGAATTAAGACCTTCTTACTTTCCTTATCTGAAGATTAAGTATGATTTAAAGAGATTATATAGTGTTCGGATAAGATTGCCATTCCAAATATGATAGAGAAGGAAAGCCACGCCTGCCTTTAAACATCCTTGGGGCAGCCCTCAGCCCCGCCAGTAAGAGGGCAGCCTCCTAAGGTCAGAACCTTATGGACCTCCACCATACTAGAGAAAACCCACCCCCAAATAGTTATCAAATTAGGGGGAAAGCCCTTTAAATGCCTCATCGACACAGGGGCTGATAAGACTATCATTAGGACACAGGAAGCCCCCCTGACATGGTCCTTACTACCGAGTAAGGGAGTGGGGGCGCCTCCCAGGCCTTCATCACTAAAGAAACCCTCACATGGGCAGACCCTGATGGAAACAAAGGCCACATCCACCCTTTGGTTGCTGACGTGGCTACTAACCTACTAGGAAGAGACCTCCTTGGAGCTCTCGATGTAATTATCACCACTGGGGACGAGGGTCCCTCAATGGATCCCAGTGGCCCGTCTGACTCACGCCCCTTTTGCCCATTCACTGATCACCCCCAATTCTAATGGCCACTGTTAATTATCAAACTCCCTGCCGATCCAGTCTGGGTTGAACAGTGGCCACTATCTAGGGAGAGATTACTAATCATTAAAAAACTTGTTAAAAAACAATTACAGTTAAGACATATCCAGCCTTCCCGCAGCCCATGGAACACCCCCCGACACACACCCCCATCTTCACCGTAAGAAAAAGCTCGGGGGGATGGTGCTTATTACAAGACCTAAGGGCCATCAATAAAATCATGCAAATTTGGGGCTCCCCTCAATGCACACTCCCCCTGGTCTCAGCCATTTCCCACAAATACCCCCTTGTTATCCATTGATATCAAGGATTGTTTCTTCTCCATTCCATTACACTCAAGACATTATAAAAGATTTGCCTTCTCCGTCCCTGCAATCAATAATTCTGGACCTGAAAAAATATATGAATGGACTGTTCTCCCCCAAGGAATGGCTAACAGCCTCACCACTTGCCAAGAAGCAGTTGCTGTTACCTTAAAACCCCATATTAAAAAGGGACTCCATGTTTACCATTACATGGACTACATCCTTGCCTAGTATGAACCCCCGCTACCCTTATCAGACCTCAGGGATCAATTAATATCCTCCCTTGAGGCCTCTGGCTTTAAAATTACTCCTACAAAGATTCAGCTCATCCCACCCATAAAATTTCTAGGCACTGAAATTTCCCTAACAACCATCCGGCCACTAAAACCTGTCCTTTCCTTCCCTTCCCAACTTACCCTGGTTTCCTTACAGAGTTACCCAAGGAACCTCAACTGGCTCAGGCCTTGGCTCCCATTCTTTACAGACACCCTTCCACCCCTCTTCAACCTCCTAAAAGGGGACAAACACCCTTCATACAAACACTCACTCACGTTAGAGGCCAACTGGGCATTAACAGCCATCAACAAATCCCTTCAAGAGAATGACCCTACACCGCTATAAGCCCTCCTGCCTGGTCCACCTCCTGATTTTCAATTCCTCCCCAACCCTCATTGGGGCCCTCCGTCAACCTCAAGGGGTCCTAGAATGGCTTCACACCCCTGTTGGCAATGCCCCTCACTGAAATGGACGCTTTGGCTAACATGATATGTCAAGGAAGAAATTGTTCCTTACGAACCTTAGGGAAAAAACCTGACAAAATCATCACCCCCTTTTCCCTCTCTGATGTCCAATAGCCAATCTGTAATCACTCCTGGATAGCTGTTAGCCTAATGGGATTTCTGGGACAAATAGACAACCACTTTCCCAGAGATAAGTGGATTGCCGCCCTCCCCTCCCTCTCCTGGCTCCCTCCCTGTCTGTGTTCCCCCAAACCCCTTTGGAGAAAGCCATTACAATCTTCATTGATGGGGGCTCCCGGGGAGCTGCTGCTGTCCTCTATAAGGATGCTGCCCAACCACCCACTGTCCTCTTCCAAGAACTTCCTCATAATTCCCCCAATATAAAGAATTATATGCAGTCTTGCCCTAAAGGAAGTCCATGAGTCCGCCAACCTATTTTCTGATAGCATCTACATCATTAACCTTCTCCCCTGGATCTCACGATCTTTTGTTAAATTCACCCAAAACCCCTTATCCCCCTTGCTCGTTTCCATATCCACCCTTTTAGAGGGACATAAACAGCCCCTCTATATCCAACATATCCGTTCCCACAGCCCCTTGCCAGGACCTCTTATGAAAGACAATGCCCTCACTGATCATGTTGCCTCCCATGGGGCCTTCCAGTCTACCCTTACAAAAGCTAAAAGGTTTCATGCTCTTACCCATACAAACCTCAAAGACCTCCAAGCCCGATTCCCTAACACCCCTAGAGCCCACCTAAAACGGATCCTAAAAACCTGCTCCTCTTTGCCTCATTAATACATACCCCTGCCTTACAAACTCTGGGTACCAACCCCTGTGGCCTGAAGGCAAACACCCTCTGGCAAATTGACGTAACTCAAGTCCCCCAATTCGGCTGTCAAAAATTTGTTTTTGTTACGGTGGACACTTATTCCAAATCCATTTGGGCCACTACACAAACTCAAGAAAATTCAAAAGACCTTATGGCCCACATGCTCATGACAGTTGCCATTATGGGCCTCCCTCAACAGATAAAACCTGACAATGGCCCAGCCTTTGTCAGCTTAACCTTTAAATCCTTCTGCTCCCACTGGGACATATCCCACCACACAGGAATCCCCTATAACCCCAAGGACAAGGAATCGGGGAGAGGCTTTGCCAAACCTTAAAAAACTCACAAAACAAAAGGGAGGTAATTACCCTCCCAATATACAACCATCTATGGCACTAGCTACCTTAAATTTATTCAACATTTCAAAAATTCAACAAAACCCCCCATAGTCCTCCACTGGAAAAAAACCAGAATGCTCCCATAGATAATGGTGAGTTGGAAGGACCCTCTGGACAGACTCTGGAAGGTCCTGACCCATTGCTAACAACGGGGAGAGGCTTTGCTTGTGTTTTTCCCCAGGATCAACCAAGGCCTATTTGGGTCCCTGCCAGAAATGTCCAACATCTCCCCGCCAAGAAAATGGCCAGACTCTTCCTGACAGAGACAAAGCAACACAGAAGGAGAAAACATCGCCCGAGGACAGCGCACGATGTCACAAGGCAGGATGTCCATGACCTGGTTTCGCAAGCCCAAGCGGCCTGCCCCCAAAATGCCTCTCTCTTGGTCATTCTCATGGCCGTTCTGGTTATACTCCATTCTAATTCCACTTCAGCCTAGACAGTACTCAGATGGCGGTTCTCGGTCAGGGAAACCTATGAAAAGGCTAACCAAGTCATTGGCATTGCCAACTGCCCCTTAGAGAGATGCCAAACAGCTGTAACTATCCCCATTCAGCCCTGCTCTGCCCCCAAGCAATTGTATGCTTATGCGTGCTTTCCTTTTAGAAATTCGGGTGACTGCCTACAAGACAAAGACATCTATGGTGGTTGTCGATACCGGTCTTGCCACATAGAAAAAACCCGAAAACGATACAGCATTTATCTTGAATATATAGCCAAAGAAAATAAATTTACAGTAGAAATTAAGGACCCTTGGGATGACCGATGACACACTGGAGTTCATGGCAAGCTTTATAGTAACGGGTTTGCATCATACCCCAACACTGACATACATATATACCGTCAGCTAGTGCCAGCGTCACAATCAAAACAGATTAAATCACATATCCTCTCTCCAGAGGGTGAGATTAAAAAACAAATTCAAACATCCCTAACTTGGGTTCAATACATCCAATGTGCCTCTGACCTTATCCGGCTTTCTTCCCATCCTAATATTTCTCAGTGTTTCTTCTGCACCCCTCTCACCAGACCCCTGCCTGCAGCCGTTCCAGCCAACATCTCGATCATCGTCAGGAACACCCAGGAGATAACCCACCACCGACACCCTCCCCAACATCCCCCTCCATGACCAGCTCCCTTCCGTGCCTTTTTGTTTTCTCAGCTCCTCCGCTTTACACCATCCCGCCCCCACCCCACCCCCCCTGCCTGTGCCTCTAATATTTCTATATCCAGCCCTATGCGCACCGCCTCCAGCCCTCTTTTGGTGTAAGGGCACCATAACAACTTGTATCAAACAAACTATTTCTGCCTTTTGTACTCCTGTCATTGTTACCCCCCAACTCTACCAATATGATGACAACTCCCCACAGACACAGGAGAGAGATGTTCATCCCCCTGCTCATCGGCCTGGGACTCCTCGCTCAGTCTGCAGGATCCGTTGGACCCATGGGGGCGGGGGCTTGGGCCACTCCTATCATCCAGCCTGAATTTCACAGCTGGCTCCGATAAGCCATGACATCCACAATCAAGAGACTCAAGGCCTTACAAAACCAGATCACATCCCTGCCGGGGGGTGGGGGGGTGCTCCAAAACTGAAGGGCCCTTGACTTATTAACAGCTGAACAAGAATCCGGAACCATTGAACAAGATGCCAAAACTCTCCAAGACCTAAAGAATAGCCTCCGGGCCCTCTCCAATCCAGGAGGGACTCCATGGTTTTCCAACCCCCTCCTTGCTTGGCTCCTACCCTTGTTAGGCCCCCTGCTAGCCTTATGTACCCTGCTTCTCGTGACACCCTAATTCAATTTTTCAAAGGTCGCATATAGGACATCATTAAAATTGCCACCAACCAAGTCCTGGTCCAGTACCAAACTATCCCTAATACCTTCTCCAATTTTGATGACACCCATCCCTTATAAAAGACAAAGGGGGAGATGTTGGGATAAGTCAAGAGTGCCTGGGATGTAGAACACGGCCACCAGGCAGAATACCTCCTAGTGAGGTCAGCAGGAAACTGGCCCGCTCCATTCTAGGGACATTGTCTCTTACCCAACAACCCCCAAACAAAACCATTAAGCCTCTAATCCTTTAACCCTAACCAGGTCCCTTGTAGATTATGTTACCGGAGGATGGTACAAAGGCCATGTAGACTTAGTAGCCCCTCTCTCCCCCTACCTGCTGGCCTGCCAGAAAACCCAACCCCCACCACTTTCCTATATAACTTTCTTCCTCTTCCACCATAACAAACGAGCTGTCCACTGACACAGCCTCTCGGGTGTCTGTCCCCGTCCCCCCCGTTCCCTCCCCCCGCCCCATACTCATGGCCACCTTAAGCCTCCTTCCCCCGATGGGTCTCTCTCCTCGCCACGACCTTCCTCTATGGGGACCTGTGTGCAAAGGTCACCCGATGGCAGCGGGGTTCAGGCCAAGGGGAAGCTGGCAATAGAAGTGCCATGCATGTTGTAAGGGAATGTTTGTGAGAGTTAATTTTATGTGTCAAGTTGACTGAATCACAGAGCGCCCAGAAATTTGGTCAAATATTACTATGGGTATATGTGAGGATGTTTCTGAGTGAGATTAATGTCTGAATCAGTAAACTGAATAAAGTAGGCTGTCCTTCTAATTTACTTTGGCTCATCCAAGAACCCTGCCTCTATGTTGGAGATGTGACACTGACTTTGGTCTTCTGGCACAGACTGAAACATCACTTCTTCTTGGGTCTTGAGTTAAATCTCAGCACTCCTCAGTCTCCAGCTATCAAGTGCAGAACTTTCAATCCCCATAATCACATGAATCAGTTCCTTACAGGAAACACAACTGGTTGTCTTTCTCTGGAGAACTTGAATATGAACTTTATATTTAGTACTTCAAACAACTTTGTGGGACATTTTGCATATCTCATAAGCCAGCCCCTTTCTTTTTCTTTCTTTCCTATTTATCTTTTTTGAGACGGGGTCTCAAAAATATAGGTAGCCCCAACATGGCTGGAGAAGGTGAGCAAGAGACCTGATCCCTAGCTGAGGAACTATTGGCAATTGATAGCTGCTGGGAGACAAAGAGTTTGTTTTCTTTAAAAGTGTGATATCAGGTAAGTTGGCCTACACCCAACAGTATTGGGGGAACACAAATTGCATTCAATAGACCTTAAAAAATTAGAGAGCAGACAGAAGTGGGGGGGTAGGAAAATGGGGTAGATCTAAAATATTTTTTAAATGTATGTAGCTTCGACTGGTCTGGAAATCACTATGTAGATAGACGAGGCTTGCCTGAAAATCACAAAGATCTGCCTGGCTCCCCAAGTGTTTGGGACTAAAAGGCATATGCTGCCACATCTGATCTATTTACTTTTTTTTTTTTTTTTTTGGTCTTTTTGAGACAGGGTCTCCCTGTAGCCCCAGCTGTCCTGGAACTCACTATGTAGACGAGACTGCCTTGAACTCACAGGGATCCACCTGCCTCTGCCTCCCAAGTGCTGGGACTAAAGGTGTGTGCCACCACGCCCAGCCTATTTACTTTTCTGATTTACTTTTTGTTTTTTGGAGACAGAGTCTCTGTATCCCAGGATGGTCTGAAACTTACTACACAGCTAAGGGTGACCTTAATTTCTGCCTCTATCTCCTGAGTGCTAGGATTGTAGGCAAGAGCCACCTGATGTCATGTGATGCTGGGGATCAGTCCCAGGGTTTCATGCATGCTGAGCAAGCACTCTACCAACTGAGCAACATCTTTAGCCCTATTTATTTTCTCATTTAGACATAACCGCCTGAGCAGATGTCACAGTGAATCCTACTGCCTCAGCCTCCCAAGTACTAGAATTATAGTCATGTGCCACCACTGTTCCCTAATCCACCCTTTTCAAGACTATAATTCGGGGACTAGAGAGATGGCTCAGCAGTTGAGTCCACTTCCTGCTCTTCCAGCAGAAGTTTCCAGCACCCATAGCTAACACCTGTCCTTAACTCCAGTTCCAGGGGATCTGACATCCTCTTCTGGCCTATGTGAGCACTAGGCATATGCATGGCACACTTATATACATGCAGGCAAAACACATATTCACATACAATAATAAAATATTTTTTTAAAAAGAATAGGCACATGCCTTTAATCCCAGCACTCAGGAGGCAGAGGCAGGCAGATCTCTGTGAGTTCAAGGCCAGCCTGGTCTACATAGTAAGTTCTAAGACAGCTGGGGCTACAGGGAGACCCTGTCTCAAAAAGACCAAAAAAATTTTTTATTATTTTTTATGTTTATGTGTGTATTGCCTGCATGTCTATAAGTGCACCCATGTCATGCAATCCCTGTGGAGGACAGAAAAAGGTGTCTAATCCCCTGGAACTAGAGTCATGGACAGTTATTAGCTGCGATGTGCGTGCTGGGATTCCAACCCGGGTCTTCTGCAAGAGCAGCCAGTGCTCTAAACTACTGAGTCATCTCTCCAGTTCCTCAATGATTGTTTTAAACATTTATTTAGTTTGTGTGTGTGTGTGTGTGTGTGTGTGTGCGTGCGTGCTTTATCCACATTGTTTTGAGGCAAGAGCTCTTGTTCCTGCTGGTACAATGCATATTTCAGCTTATAGTCAATTCTCCTGTCCTAGCTTCCCATCTCTTCACCTGTAACTCCAGCTTTGGGTGATCTGACACCTTCCTCTGGCCTTTGAGGGCACCAGCACACACACACACACACACACACACACACACACACACACACACACACAATAAAAATAAAATTTGCCAGGCATGG
Organism: Nannospalax galili; assembly: GCF_000622305.1. NCBI lineage: Eukaryota > Metazoa > Chordata > Mammalia > Rodentia > Spalacidae > Nannospalax > Nannospalax galili. Next base: position 610,413 of record NW_008355797.1, read on the forward strand.
TGGCACACGCCTTTAATCCCAGCACTCAGGAGGCAGAGGCAGGTGGATCTCTGTGAGTTCAAGTTCAAGACCAGCCTGGTCTACATAGTGAGTTCCAGGACAGTTGGGGTTATAGGGAGACCCTGCCTCAAAAAGACCAAAAAAAAAAAAAACTTTTTAAAAAACCACCAAACTTATCAAGCTGCCCAAATGACTGTGTTTTAGCACATTTCACCATTCCACAATGATCCCCCATGTATGTTTACTATTAATCTTCTCTCCCTACACAAAGAATAACTATCTTCATTCAAATTGCTAGACCAGAATACTATACTGTGTGTGGCTTAAACAACAAGCACTTACCTCTTACTATCTAGAGACTAATAAGTCTAAGATTAAAGTGCTGACAGAGCTGGTGTCTGGACAGGGCTCTTCCCTGGTTTCAGAGGTCTGATTTCTGGTACACTCTACTCACAAGGCCAAGAGAGGCAGCTCTGGTTGCTTTTTTTCTGAGGATACAAATCCAATCATAGGAGCTCACTTTCATGACAGTCTAAACCTCATTTCTTCCCAAGCCCCTCGTAATCCTTAATATAATTCTATTTATTTTTTATTTCTAATTTTTTTTGTCTTTTTGAGGCAGGGTCTCCCTGTAGCCCCAGCTGTCCTGGAACTCGCTATAGGCTGGCCTTGAACTCACAGAGATCCGCCTGCCTCTGCCTCCTGAATGCTGGGATTAAAGGTGTGTGCCACCACGCCCAGCTTGTGTATGAGTGTTTGTGTAAGTGTACTCATGTCATACAATGCCTGTGAAGAGCCAGAAGAGGATGTCAGATCCCCTGGAACTGGAGTTACAGATGATTGTTAGCGGCCATGTGGGTGCTGGGAACCTAAACTGGGTCCTCTGCAAGAGCAGCCTGTGCTCTTAACCTCTGAGCCGTCTCCCCAGCTCCCATGCACAAGTTTTGAGGGTCATTCACAATGCATCAGGAATCATACTCTGTTCCTTACTTTTGAGTAATATTCCATTGTATGGTATCACATATTATGTACCCACTGATGGACATTTGGGTTGTTTCCAAATTTTCCAATTGGGCAACTAGAAATGATACAGGTGAGAACCTTCCTGTGCAAGTTTTTGTGTGAACATGCCTTTCAAGACCTTCTTGCCTTGCTGCAGCACTGAGGACTGAACCCAGGACCTTCATGTTAGGTAAATGCTCTATCTGAGCTACATTTCCAACCCTCAAGACCTTTAATAGCGAAGTTTCTTAGTCACATGGTAAACTGGTTTTATATCTCAGGAAACTGTCAAATTGCTTTGGTTGGCTTGCTTTTTGTTCTTTCTTTGCTTGTTTTTGAGACAGGATCACCCTGTAGTCCCAGCTGGCCTGGAACTTGCTAAGTAGACAAGACTGACCTCAATTTCACAGAGATCTGCCTGCCTCTGCCTCTCAAAGGCTGGAATTAAAGGTGTGCACCACCACGCTGGGTTCAAACTGCTTTTTAAAGTCTCTGTAGCATTTTCCAGTTGTACAAGCAATCTATGAGCTTTCCTGTTTCCTCCGTTCTCTCCAGCATTTTGACATTACCTTCTTTACTCTGGCAATCCTATTCAAAACAAGCAGACGTGTGTGTGTGTGTGTGTGTGTGTGTGTGTGTGTGTGTGTAAGTATGGGTGGGCTACAGAGAGTTCAAGGCCAGTCTTGGCAGCTTAACTAGACCTTGTCTCAAAGTAAAAAAGTCAAAAACTGACTGGAGATACAGCTCAGTCGTAAAGAGGTACAGAGAGAGATGGAGAGGGACAGAGATACAAAGAGAGAGACAGAGAGAGAAAGAATATATTGTGTGCATCACACACACCTGTAATCCCAACCAGCATTTAGAAGGTCGGCCAGAGAACTGCCATGAGTTCTAGGCAAGCCTGGGCTACATATCGAGTACCAGGCTAGCCAAGAGACACACGGCCAGTCCTTGTCTCTAAGAACAAACAACGAAAAAGGCAACTGGGGTTTTCAAGGCTCGTTCACAAAAGCCGACTGCGGTCCTCCAGCAGGCAGGGGGCGCGTCAAGATAGGGCTTCTTCCCAATGTCTCACCGCACGGTCTTAGCGCGGGTCCTTGTTGCTAGGAGACGAGAAGCATCGTTCCTCAGGGGCGCCGATCTCACGTTTAGCCCCCGCTCTGTTGCCCCAGGACTGAGGCGTAACTGGGGTCCCCCTGCCTTAGCTCCCGAAGGCCGGTCCAGGGCATCGCTTTCGTCCGCACGCGGTACAAGCCGAGGCTCCGTGCCTGGACCACCGCCCAGCCATGCCTAAGAAGGGAAAGAAGCCCAAATTACCCCTGTCGGATGAGGAGCAGCTGCTTCTGTTTCAGCAGAAGGTGCTGTCGGAGGAAGAGGCAGCCAAGAAGAAAGAGAGGCTCCTCAGCCAGTTCTTGAAGGTGACGGTTATCCGCGGCGTGCCCTGCCCCGAGCCGCCCGCCCGCGCTCTGGCGCCGTTGGCTAGGCCAAGGCACCGTGGCAGCCTCGCTTTCTTTCCGGCTTTACCCCCTCCGAGGCCCTTAGTCCCGACATACTTAGGTTTCAAGCAACACATTGTTTGCTAGCTGGAGAGTTCTCTGTGAAGCGCGGGGAGGAGGGGACAGAGGTTGGCAGTCTCAACTGAGCCCCAGAATTAGGACAGTAGATGTTGTCAGCCGTCCAAGTGCAGCTGTCTTGAATTCTGATACTCCGCCTGGAGTTGGAGCATTAGAAACAATATCCTGCTCTGATGCTTCACCCAGAAGGAAACTCATTCTTGCCCTCCCTAAAATGCCACCAGGCTGCTCCTGTTCTTCTCAAAACACAAACAGTAGCCCCGGGAGCGTTAGCCTCCAAGAGCTTTGGCGCTTGAGAAAATACAAGGGCTAAGAGGTCAGCTGACAAACTCAGAGTGCTTTTGCTTGTTGTGCTGTGGTAGAGCTTTGGTCTTGGCATTCTCCATGTATTTACTCCTCACACAGGACAAGCTGGCGAAAGAGGAACACAACAGTGCTCTGAACCTTAATAAGATTAACACACAGTGGAGAACTGTCCTTAGGGAAGTCAAGACCAGAGAGCTTCAGAAGGACATTGAGATTCTCAGCCAGACATTTGAACGAGTGATAGACTGTAAGGACAGTGTTATCAAGGTAAGCACTCTCTCTAAAGAAACAGGAGTGTGGCTTCCTTGACCAACGCTCTTAATAAAATAGGCCTAGTGAATTAGTTTTTGGTTTTTGAGACAAGATGTCATGTATCCCTGGGCCTCAAACTCACTATGTAGCTGAGGATGGCCTTGAATTCCTCATCTTCCTACTTCTACCTCTCAGCTGCTGGGATTGCAGGTATGAGCACCACACCCAGATCTAACTAATCAGTCTTAAAACCTTCACAAGGCACAGGTTAAGACAAATCCAGCCTACTGGTTATGCTAGTTTTCACTGAAATGAGAACTGGAATACTGAACTGTCACTCATCCCTCTCCTTTCATTAGAGGACCACTATCATTGGTAATTACTGCCCCAAACAAGTACTATACAATATTAGAGTTGTAAGGCAGAATAGACCTCAACCGGTGACTTGAACTTAGTCCCACGCCTTTATTTCAGTATCAGAAGGCTTAGTTCCATAGAGGGAACTGATTTGCGCAAGACTGTGTAGCTCTAGTCAGTGAAAGCTGGGACTGGGGTATGGATTTGGTTTTTGTTGCTTATTATTTGTTTTAAGATAGGGTCTCACCCGGCAGCCCTGGCTCTCTTGCTCTGTAGACCAGGCTGGCCTTAAACACAGAGATCCACCCAAATGGTGGAATTAAAGGCACATGCCACCATGTCCGGCAAGGTGTGGGTATTCTGACTCCCACTTCACTGTTTCATTAACCTTTATTTAACTTCAGTGGCCCTGGACAAGGTTGGGAAGCCCTCCATGGGCAAGAGTTTTGAGTTTCTAAGCCATTCAGTAACCCCTTTTTGCTCTTTTGGAGGAAAGAGGGTTAAAACAATCCCATTGTGTAGCCCAGACTAGCTGCAAACTAAATCCTACCTCAGCATTCCTGAGTCTAGAATTACTGGCATGTGCCACTAGCCTGGCTCCATCCTTGGGCTCTATTTTAATATTTTATTATTTTTATTTTATGTGTATGAGTGTATTACCTGCATGTGTGTAAGTATACCATACATGTTGGGCAGTGCCCGTGGAGGTCAGCAGAGGGCACTGAATCCCCTGGAACTGGAGTTACAGATGGTTGTTAGCTGCCACATGGGGGCTGCAAATCAAACCTGCTCTGCAAGAGCAGCCAGTGTTCAACCACTGAACCGTCTCTCCAGCCCCTTCCTTGGGCTCTTAAGAAGTTCTTGATTCTGTCTCATCTTTTCTTCTAAGGGATTTTGCTGCACCCATTTTCCAAAATTGTGTGATTGTGTGATTGTGTGTGTGTGTGTGTGTGTGTGTGTGTGTGTGCATGCCATGGTGCACATGTGGAGGTCAGAGGACAATTCTGTGTAGTAGCTTCTCTCCTTCCAGCTTTCCATGGGTTCTGGAGATCAAACTCAGGTTATCAGGCTTGTATGACAAGTACACTTACCCACTAAGCCATTTCACTGGCTTCATCCCCTCCCCTTTAAAAAATTGTATCTAAGCACAAGTAAAAGTGCATGTGAGCTTCCTATTCATTTTCTTTGCTGTGTTGCCTGGCGCTGGGATCACACTCTATGGCTAGCGGTGCTGCCCTCCTCACAAAGGCTTTGTCTTGGAGGAAATACTCATTCTCAGCATGGTGAATTTGTTACACATCAGGAGCACATCAAGTTGCTTGACATTGTGGACCAGGAACTTCTGGAAGCCACTGGGCAGCATGTGCTTCATTTTTTTTTTGTGCGTCTCATAACCATTGGTAGACATGAGAATCTAGCCCCCAGAATCTTCTCCAGTCCTGCATCCCTTTTTAAATCCTACCTTTTATAGCCTACCTCTTTAGTATTTCCTATCTCAAAGAAAACAGAACAAAAAAAATTCCACAGTAACAGCAAATATTCACTGCCAATTTGGTATTTTCTCCCTAGACACACAGCTCCCACTCCTTAACAGCCCAACCTCCAGGGAAGGAGGGGATTCCGCAGATCTAGCTTCACACTGGAAGTTATACCTTATAGCAGCTGCTGCTGTTGCTGCTTCTGCCTCCTCCTCCTCTTCCTCCTCCTCCTCTTTTTGGTACTTGGGATCAAGCCCAGGACCTTGGGCATGCTAGACAAGCACTCTGCCACTAAGTTACATCCCCAACTCTTGGGTTTTGGGGTTTGGGGTATGTGTAGTGTTTGTTAAGGGTATGAGGAGACCAGAGGTCAATGTCAAGTGTCTTTCCTTAACTGCACTCCACCTTATTTATAAAATAGGCACATTTGGAAATTTGCCTGTCATCCTTGCATAGGGCCACACTAACCTCCTCCGTATCATTCAGTTTAGTATATGTGCTGCAGAAGCCAGCACTCCACCTTTCATTCTTTGAGAAAAGGTCTCTCACTGAACCTAAAGCTCACTGATTGGGCTAGGCTGCCTGGCCAATGAGCTTCAAGGATCCACTGGTCTCCACCCCTTTCCACCCCAGTGCTGGAGTTATAGGTGTGCCACCCGGCCTGGGTTCTGGGGGTCCAAACCTGGGTTCTCATGCTTGCTTGGCAGGCACTTCGCCTTTCTGTGCTTTGTAATCTCAGGCTGGCCTTGTACTCACAACAGTGCTCCTGCCTCAGCATTTCAAGCCCTGGGATTGTAGGTTTGAGCCACTACGCCCAGCTACCTTACAGCTTTTTTTTTTTTTTAATTTTTTATAAACTTGCCAGGTGTGGTGGCACATGCCTTTAATCTCAGCACCCCAGAGGCAGAGGCAGGTGACATCCTATGAGTTCGAGGCCAGCAGGGCTATATAGCGAGTCCTAGGCCAGCCAGAGCTATATACCAAGTACTAGGCCAGCAAAGTCTTTATAGTGAGTACTAGGCCAGCAGGCCTATATAGCGAGTCCTAGGCCAGCCAGGGCTCTATAGTAAGACCTGTTTCAATAGCTACTCCTCCCAAAAAGACTATTATTGAGTGTGTGCACACGTGGAGGTCAGAGGACAACTTTGGAGTCAGTTTTCTCCTACCTTTATGTTGGTTCCAGGAACTGAACTCTGGTCATCACGCTTGTGCAGTGAGTCCCTCTACCCTCTGAGCCATCTTGCCAGCCTGACCTTATGCATTTTTAAGTGTCTTTATCCAAACTCTTATTGGAAGTTAGCAAATAATTGAGAGAATATAATCAGAATATTTACTTTTCAACTCACTGCAGTTATCCCCCATGGTGCTCGAACTGTCCCTTGCCCCCCCCCCCAGTAGACATGTTCCTGCCACCAACTGCTATATAACAAACCACCCCTGGATTAGTGTCTTAAAACAATTGATTATTTGATTATTATATTTTATGCTTCTATAGGCACTGAACTATGTGGTTCATCTTTTGCATACCTGGGATTTAGCCAGGGCTTTGAGCTTGCTAGGCAAGGACTCAATTGCTGGACCCCACCCTGTTGTGTAGAAATTCCCTCCAAATTAAACATTCCATGCTGAGGGAGGCTCATTAAGACTCAGGAAGTAAACAAAATTTACCAGACTCAGGAAGTTCCTGAAAACCAGATTCCCAAGGCCCCTTGGAAGGTTAGATAAGCTAGGCAAAGGTGATCCCAGACCAGCTGAGCTACTTGCAAGTTGTGCAGAGCTGCAGGGAAGCAGCATTTGTTAGTCAGCGCCCTCACTGGGGTGGGCTTTCAGTGATGCAGTTGCCTTTAAGTCATCCATGCTCCTCTAGGGAACCCCAATAAACTAATTAGTTCACCAAGCTGGACTCTAGTGGAATCATTACTTTGGTCTGCTTCTTATCTGGGGTGAGTAGGTATTTGTTCACATTTCCCAGAAGTTTACAGAACACATCCATAGCTTCATGGTGCTTTTCTTAAAGACTCTCACAAATAAGGACATTTTTCAGTCAGCTGTCAGTTGGGACTACCGTTCAAGGCCTTACTGGGCTGGGTATACTAAATTGCTGGCACTGATTCAGTTGTCTGCTAGGAGCTCAGCTAAGGTGCCAATTAGAGTTCACATGACCTCTCCATATACTTTGGGCTTTTCCAAGCATGCTGGCTAAGTTCCTGGAGGAAGCATCCTAAGAAAAAGAGACAGGAAGTAGAAGTTGCCAGGCCAGGTAAGGGCTGTGCTTAGAACTGGCAGTGTCACTTTCACTGCTCTGTTGATCCCAACAGTCATGGGCTCTAGTCGACTTCAAGGACATGGGAGAGGCCACCTGTTCTGGTCCCTCTTCCTTCCCACTCTCCACCCCCATCTTTCTGCCTCTTTTCTCCTTCTGTGAGACAAGTTTTCATAGGCTGGCCTCAAACCCATGATCTTCTTGCCCCCAAAGTTCAGGGATTACAAGTGTGTCACCCCAATAAGACAAGTAGAAGAGCGACAAAGTCACATTCAGAAAACTGTAGGATGGGCGACATTGTGCTCATCTTTGGGAACCACCGCGTGCCACAGTAAGCCAGTTCACGCTGGTCCCTGAATCAGTCTTTGATAATCTCTTTGCTTTTGGTTTTGTAGTGTTGGGGATTGAACCCTAGGCCTCAAGCTGGGTGAGCTGCATCCCTAACCCTTTAATTCTTGTGTTTGCAATCCTCCTGCTTTAGTAATGTAAGTGTGCATCACCATGCCTGCACCTGCTATTCTGTGTGAGAAGAGAAACTGGGTTCAAGTTGCTTTCTACCCTCAAAACAACCAAATCTCCAAGAACTCCTAGTAGCTCCATCACTGTGATGCTGGTTGTCTACAGGACATTGGCTGACTTCATGAGGTGTTTTTTTTTTTTTTTTTTTTTTTTTTTTTTTTTTTTTTTTTTTTGTAGCCCAGATGGCCTGGAACTCACTATGTAGACCAGGCTGGCCTCGAAAGGCAGAGATCCTGCCTTTGCCTCAGGAGTGCTGGGATTAAAGACGTGTGCCACCACGCCCAGCTTCACAAGGCTTCTTGATGTCATTCTTACTTTACCTTCAAGACCGAAATGGGCAGCACTCCTAAAGTCAATAGGAGCTAAGGGGAAAATGTCATCATGCCATCCACTGAAGCACATTTGTGTATTTTGTACGTGGGTTTGGGGACCAGAGGTTGACATCACATGTCTTCCTCATTTGCTCTTCACCCTATTTTTTGAGATAGATAGAGTTTCTCACTGAACCTGGAGCTCACCAATTTGGCTAGGCTGGCCGGCTAGCAAACCCCAGGAATTGTCTCCACCACCCCAGCTCTGGGAATAGAGGGGTGCCACCACACTAGGCTTTTTACGTGAGGATCCAAACTCAGGTCATTGTGCTTGCACGGCAAACGCTTTGCTAGACTGAACCATCTTTCAGCCCCTCTTAATCCATTTTGATTTTCTCACAGATATCATTTGGCAAGAATGTTAATTTTCTCCTTTCTGTCCCCTCCCTCCCTCCCTCTCTCCCTCCCTCTCCCCTTCTCCCTTGCCCAGTCTTTAGCTAAGGACCTGACGGAGGCTGAGGAGCAGTATGCCCACGCCCTGCGTAGTCACTTACACAACATTGACCAGCTCCTGACTCTGCAGAGACGCCGTCTCAGCCTCCTGGAGGAAAGCTACAACATGGAGCTAGAGGTTCTAACTAAAGAGTTTGAGACAGAAAGGTAAGGAGCCCAAGAGATTCAAGAGATTGAATTGAATCAGGGCAGTTTCTGGAGTCTATGTCTGTAATCAGGTGTCTAGTACCTTGGAGCCTTCTACCTGGATTATGACATGACCCCTGACAGAGAAGTCTTCTAAATGAATGTGGGTTTAAATTTACAGCCTGAGTTTACCTTTACCCCAGCCAGGCCCCTCTCTGTACCTACTTGCAACTATCAAAATTCTACCTGTCTAGCAGTGGGCAGGGATGGGAGGGAGATTTCACTGTAAACTTCTGTACATTTTTATTATCATATGAAGGATATTACCAATCAAAAATCAATATAATTTTATTCATTCTTTCTGGGCCTAAAAAAAAAAAAAAAAAAAAAAAAAAAAAAAAAAAAAAAAAAAAAAGAGGCTGGGCATGGTAGTGCACACCTGTACTTGGAGGGAGGCAGAAGCAGGTGGATCTCTATGAGTTTGAGGTCAGCCTGGTCTACATAGCGAGTTCCAGGTCAGCCAGGGCTGCATAGTGAGACAAAACACCAAACTAAACC
>NW_008355797.1:619715-752650 GCF_000622305.1 Nannospalax galili
AAAAAACACAACTCTCCCTTCCTCTCTGTTCCCTGTCAGTACCATTCATAGTTTTTACATATCACTTTGTTATCATTGGTTCACGTGTTATTGGTTCATCTTGTCTCCTTCAGGAAGACAATCATTGACCAACATGACAAAGAGATTCACTATCTACAAGATATCTGCATGGCCATGGAACAGAACTACATAGATTCTGAGTATGAAAGCAATCTGGAGTTCCAAAGCATGTGGGATGATCTGAAAAACAAGGTACAAAAAAACAAAGGGACGGGATCTGGAGAGACCCAGAAAAACTGCTTGCAGAAACGAGCTAGAAGAGAACCCTGTAATTGACTCAGTGAGTCTAAACTGATTTGGAGGCAGGATTGTTCTAAAATGCCAAGGGAATGTATCTTGAAGCTAAAAAACACCAAAGACATCATTTGGCATCACCCCTGTGATTTTTGGATGAAGAAATGAAGACCCAAAAGTAAAATGACCTGTCCAAGTCATGCTGCCAGTTTGTGATAGAGCCAGAATCTAGGTCTACTGCCCCTTGGTCCTTAATTCTTTCCACCATCTTACAGGTTACAAATCTGGTCTGCACGCAGAGCTTTGGGTATGGGGTTCCTGTTTTTACTTGATTTAATTAAATTCAGTAATTTATTTACTTGTTTAAATTTTTAAAAATTTTGTTTTTTATTTTATAAGTGTTTGCCTGTATGTGTGTGCACCACATGTGTGCCTGGTACTGAGAGAGGCCAGAAGAGGGCTTCAGATCCCTGGAACTGTAGTTACAACTGCCATGTGGGTGCTGTGAACTGAACCCAGGTCCTTTACAAGAGCAGCCAGTGCTCTGATCTGCGAAACATCTCTCCAGACCCTTAATTATTTAATTTTGAGATAGACAGCATCTCACTTAGCCCAGAGTGATCTTAAACTCACTACATAGTAGAGTATGATCTTGAGCTTCTGGTCCTTTGGCCTCCTCCTCCTGAGGGTGATACCAGCTATGTACCACTGCACCCAACTTTATTGGATGCTAGGCAAACACCCTACCTACCACTGAGCTACATCTCCAGCCCTAGTTTGAGTCTAGCCAGTGTTTTATAATTTGAATAATTTCCTATATCAAAAAATCAAAGAGATTTCATAAGAAGATGCAAAATTCAGCTTCCCTTGAAAAAGTTAAAAGATTTTGTGCTATGTTTCTATTTCCAAGTGACAACACTCACATGGACCTGACCCACCACCCTCTTGCTTTTCTCTAGTTCACTGTGGACTGAACTCTGCAAACAACCCTTATTCATGTTCTCTGCCTGGGCTTCAGAGGCATGCGTTTCTTCACTAAATAATCATGGGGGTAAGGTTGGTGGGAGTGCAAAGGACGTACTAGGGGAATTCTAAGCATTTGGTATTTGGGGTATATTTCCTAGAATTTAGAAGAGAAGCATTTTTTACGACTGAGACTAGAGAACATAGTGGAAGATCTGTGGAGAAGATTCCAGGATGCACTCAAGAACTATACAGACGCCACAGAGGATCGGAAGATTGCGTTTGAGACCCTCAGGGTAAAGGATGAGAAAAGCGCCAAAGAGATTCAAATGCAGATGAAGAGAACACAGAAACTGCAGGTCAGTGCACCCAACCAGAAACACTGTTTGAAGTGCTCCATTTTCCTGTTCCTCTTTCCCCATATGCTCTTGGGTCTCTCAGTGAGTGGGACAAGATGACAAACCCTGATCCTAGTTACCAGTCTGCCTTTCACCTGTCTCACTTTAAACCTTCCACTCTGTCCTTCCAGGAGGCCATAACTGCTTTGAAAGGAAAGATCTCAGCACACAGCCATGACAGTGAAGAGCAGAACCAGAGTATCCGCAGTGACAAGGAGCTGGTCCGTGTACAACTTCAAAAACTTAAGGCCCAAAGGACGCAGGCTCGAGTATTATCTCAGGAGAACTTAGTTAAACTCACCCTGGAAAGTAATGCCACCCTCAAGAGCCTGAGAAAGATTGTGGATAAGGTAATCGAGGAGAGGACAGTCAGAACAAAACAAAGACAAGACCTGGCTGGAGGTGAAAGGGACTAGGAGAGGGACAGGAGTGTCTCCTGCATCCTGACTGGACACCTGGGTTGTCTTTTTCACTTTATTCCTTTTACACTTTAAACGAATAATTATCTTGTTTTATGATGAGACTATAAAACACTTAGGACAGTACTTGGCACATTAGGTAAGTACTGTGTCAAACGCATTTATTACTGTTGTCTCCCACTTGGAAGAGAAGCATGCCTGGACTCCAGCAGGGGAACCAACTCCACTGTCTCTTCTACTTCCTTTCCTAAAAAGTCTCATGCTCCCAACAGGGTGAAAAGATCCTTAAGCTTGCAGAAATATGCAGGAAATTTGAGACAGAAGAAGAGAAAGTGCTGCCTTTCTATTCCTCGGCACTGACTCCAAAGGAGCGGGAAGAGGTAAAGAAACAGAACCTGGAAGAGCTCACAGACGAGATGGCCAAGGTACAGGCTGGGGAGGACGGGTGCTGGGTAGCCTTTGCTACTGGGGGCAGACAGCAGTAATGAGTACATTTGACACAGTGCTTACCACCTTACCTTCCTCTAACTCAATTTACAGGTTACGATGAACTATACAGGGATGGAGAACTTCTGGAAAAGGTACAATAAAGTGAAACTGGAGGTACTGAGTCTCCAACACAGACGGGCCCAGCTGTTAGGTATCAGCGGGACGCTGAAGGAGATGCTCAAGCGGTACTTAGATGGTATCTCAGTGAGTGATGAAGGGTTGAGCCAGCTCAATCCCCTCTTCATAGTCAACCATCGAAGCAACTTGCCCCAGCCCTTGCCCACACCTGCAGCTCAGTCTGGTGAAATACAACCTCCAACCACTTACAACATCATTGAAGCAGCCCATGTTATCTCCCACACCCTGTGATCCAAAGAGGAACCCTCTTTCCAAACCCCAGAGAACTTAAAAAAGCAAACAGAAACACTTGAGTGGGTTGCTATTAAAGACTTCCATGGCGGTGCCCAGTACTCTGCCCAGCCCAATACCCCCATGCAGTATACTCAATAAATCATTCTTTCAAACAAAAGAAAAACTTCCATGTAGTTTATAAGTTCCTTTAAAACAAACACACATGCACGCACACACACACACACACACACAAACCAGGGTTTCATGTAGTCTAGGCAGGCCTCAAATTCCTTATTTAGCAGAGGATAGCCTTGAACTTCTGATCTGCCTCCCCCTGCTGGGATTGTAGTGTATATCACCATGCTGATTTTGTTGGTGCTGGGGATCCCAGGGCTTTTTTCTTGTTTTTGGTCTTTTTGAGACAGGGTCTCTCTGTAGCCCCAGGTAGCCTGGAACTCACTGTGTAGATCAGGCTGGCCTTGAACTCACAGAGATCCACCTGCCTCTGCCTCAGGAGTGCTGGGATTAGAGGCATGCAGCCACCATGCCCAGCAATCCCAGGGCATCTTAAGTGCTAATCAAGCACTCCACCAACTGAGCCACATCTCCAGCCTCTATGAGTTACCCTATTATCCTCTCCATATTGGACACACCAGTCTGTTTCAAGGATACTAGGAACACTGCAGCCCCAGGGAGAGAAGAAAATTCCTAGACAGCTACTAGGAGGTGAAATATGGCACCATGGGAGCAAAACCAACACCTTAAAGACCTAGAGGTCCTGTGAGTAGATTCAAGACCAGTTCCTTGGGCTAAATGGGCACAGCAAGAGTAGGCCAGGAGAGGAGATGATCCAAGGCCTCCAACCACCCTATCTCAGAACTGGAAGATCCAGTTCTAGAATGCCCTTCTTTCTCTCTGCACCTTATTTCTATTTGTTTTGTTTTTTTGAGATTTGTTTGTTTTGTTTTATTTTGTTTGAGACAAGGTCTTCCTGTAGCCCCAGCTAGCTTGGAACTCACTATGCAGACCAGGCTGGCTTCAATCTCACAGAGCTCCATCTACCTCTGCCTCCTGAGTCCTGAGATTAGAGGCATGCATCAACCATGCTCACCATTTTTCATTCCTATTTATGAAAGCAGCCTCCAAAGTATCAGGTGAGCAGAGCATGGTGGTACACATCTGCAACAGCATTCAGGAAGCTGAGGCAGGAGGATCATGATCCCAGGCCAACCTTGGCTATATAGCAAATTTAAGACCAGCCTGGACTACACACGAAGACCCTGTCTTAAAAAGAAAAGGGCTAGGTATGGTGGCTCACACATTTAATACTTGCACATGTGAGGCAAAAGCAGGCAGATCTCTTGAGTTCTAGGCCATCCAAGGCTACATAGTGAGACCCTGTCTAAAAAAAAAAAAAAAGGTGTGTGTGGGGGGTAAGTAGTATCAGGTGAAGAATGCAAAGACGTTTTGTTAAGAATTACTATTATTTATTATTTCTTTTTACTCTTGTTTCGTTTTTCTTCTTTGAGCTTCTTTTTGGAGACTTTGGGTCTGCTAGCCTTTTTGTAAAGGTGATACCCAATGAGGCCCAGGAGGCCTGGCACCATAGCCATGCCTACCAGAGGCAAAATGCCCTTCACCAGCTTTTGCCAGTAGTTGGCTCGGATCAGTGCAATCAGCTCCACATCATACTGCACCACTGCATCCGCTGGAGAGGCAGAGGGGAGGGAGGGTTAGAATCTCTGTATTTTATCCAGGGCTGTGTCTCTGAATTAAAACATGGAGGGTGGGCCACAAAAAGCCAACTGTGAAGCCGGCAATTTGAAATGTAGGGTTGGATTCCCTCAGAGAAGGGTTAGGAACAGTCTAAGGAAAGTCATGTTGACCTCAACTATACATATGGCTTGGATTCAGTGACAGATCTTTGACAGCACAGAAAACCTGTAGATGTGAAACATCTAGTAGTCCTTCCACATTTACAAGTGAGTATTTATCTGTATGAGAATCCTCTGTATTAACTGGACCCCATTTCCAAACAGCCACATGCATAGAATCTTTGTAGAGCTGAAATTGACTTAAACTAGACATTTTAAAAAATTCCACCAACTAATGAGCACATACAGTGTGATTATTAGCATGCTTTTCAAATAAGAGCTGGAGAAGAAAGATGTGGCTTAAAAAGGAAGCAGGCAGAACAGGGAAAGAGAAGTTGTAAACAGAAGCAAACAGCAGCACTGGGGATAGGGAGAGTTTTGCTGAGAGGGTTTGCTTTTGCTTTTTGACATAGGGCCTCATTATGTCTCTGGCTGGCCTAGAACTCAGAGATCTGCCTTCCCCTGCTCCCAAGTGCTGGGATTAAAGCCTGCACCACCACGCCCAGCTTGCTAACAGAGTTTTTGCTTAGTCCTTCCTACCCTTTTTCTGGGGCTCCCTGTAAGCTGGCAATAGTACAAGAATTATGTTCCCGGTGCTCTGTGGAATAAAACACATTTTACCCACTAGAATTGATAGTTTGAGTTTTATTTGTGTGTCAGAGGGGGGTGGGGGAGGGGGTGTTGTTTGACAGGGTTTCTCTGTAGCCCTGGCTGGCCTGGAACTTGCTATTTTTCTGTGTGTTCTATGGATCGAAGTGAAGTCATTAGGTTGTCATCTCACCGACCCTACATGAGGGCTTTTTAAGGTTGCTTTTTATTTTTTTTTCAATTACTTGGCTGCTCTGAGATAAATAGCACAAGCAGCAGGCAGCTCCATGTGGCTCAAGCAGGTGTCTGTTCCCTAAGAACATGAGCTGCCTGAGACCAAGCCAGGTGTCCCTAGCAGGTTGTCTATAGGCATTGTAATGATTTGTGATCTGGCCCAAAAAAGAGTGGCCCTGCAGGAAGAGGCCCCAGCTACTTCTGTCCCTTCAGCACATCTGACCTGGCCCTTCCCAAGCTCTAGACAAGAGTGGAACTTGTGGCTCTTAAGGACTTTGTATTTTGATGCCCAAGAGAAAAGGCCTAGTCAGATTACCTGGAATAGATGGTGGATGTCCTCGTTTTCCATAGGCCAAGTGAGAAGGAATGACTGCCCTTCGCTTCTCTCTGAGGGAAGGAATGTGTCACAGCAGAGCAGGGAAGGTAAGCCAGCAGCCCCAGTCCATCTGAAGCTCCACCAGAAGCACCTCCCACCCCAGATAGTCATGCCTAAATCATGAGTTTTCCTACCTAACAGGATAACCAACAAAGGTGTCCCATCTCCCCACATGCCTCAACTCTAACAAAACCAACAGCCAGAGAGGCTTTGGATGCTCTCAGAGGTCCCACTGGCCTGTACCTTTCCAGCATCAAGCCAAGGCCCTTTATCTCACAATATCCTGACTCTTACAGAACTGGGAAAGCAGAGAAAGCTCTACCCAGGCAAACTCAAGCCCCCTCCCCCTGCCCAGATACTCACCCCACACACATGTCTAGAAGGCTCTGCTCCAGACCTTAAGGAAGAAGACATAACTGAACTAGAAGTTAACCCATATTCCCTGCATGGGTGACTCAGGAAAACCAAGGGCTCCCTTGGCCTTCCTCAAATCGCACTCTCCCCCACCTGTCAAATTCCTAGTCAGCCTCGGGTGATCTATGGGGCAAGAATATTAGGAGTGGAGTTAGAACATAGGAGGAAGAAAAGCTGGAAGATCCATAGGGTCTTACTCATTCTAGGAGGGCTTTCAGGAGCAGCTTAGAAACTGAAAACACTCAGAAAGGTTCCCTTTCTTAGAGGTAGACAAAGGCACAGGTCACATACCTGGAATCACCTGCTTTTGGCCAAGTTCTATAACCAGAGGATCTCTGGTCAGAGAAGTATCAATAATCCGTCCATCTACCAAGCTGCCCTGAAGGGAAAGAGCAAGAACTAACCCCGCCTTCCCTCCCAGCAAACGGGCAGCACACACCTGGACCACTGGGAGGCTGCAGCAGCCTTGCATCCCCATCCACTACCCCTCCCCCACCCCCACCACGGGGTAGACAGGAACAGGAAGCCCCAGAGCTAGCACTTCTAGGAGCTCTCTTAGGGCTGGGGAGACCTGGCGGAAAAGCAGGGAGGGGAATAGGCAAGCGAGAGGGGCGCCCCTCCCCCTGCCACGTGCTTGACGACCCCAGAGACCCGAGTTCTCCGGCAGAGATTGCCACGTGTCCAAGCCAAGGCTGACGTGTTTCAGCGGGGCGCTGCCCCCTCCCAGGCCACGCCCCCCCGGCCCCTCACCGTGTAGTGTATGTGGAGCGTGTCTCCAAAGGCAGCGGATTCCGTACACGGCTCAGGGGGCTGCACCTATGGTTAGACTACAAGGGTCAAGGCTGCGCCTCCAAAGACCGTGTCCACGGCTCTAAACCCGCCACCCATCCCCGCTCGCGTCCTGCGCTTCCTCTCGGTTCAGATTCTTTCAGACCCTGTGCTCCCCCACACCCTCTGGCCTCGAGGGGCGGGGGCCGCGTAGTCTCCTCACCAGGGTCTCCACTTGGAGGGTCCGGACCGGACTTTCGGTTTCGAACCCAGCCTGAGCCCGGCACACCGCCCCGCTGAGCAGCAGCAGCAGCAGCCGGCACGGCAGGAGTTGGAGGCGCAGAGTCATGACTGGACCAGGGCAGAGCACCCGGCACCAGGACGGGCTGTGTGGGTGGAGGCGACGAGGGCTCGGTTCCTTCAGCACCCGGGCCAGACTGGACGGGGCGGGTCGCGAAGAGCGAGCTCCTCCTACAGCCCTCCCTCCACCCTGTCCCCACCTCCTGGAGGGTGGAGGCTGCAGGGAGCCTTCCCTACCGTCGGAGGTCGCAGATTCTGGCCTTCCGTTAGCCGGTCCTTCCCTTAAGGAGCGATCGGGTCATAGAATAGCACCCATCTAGTGCCTACCGAAGGGGGCCTTGGTCTCTAATCCTCGAATCACCAGCTAAGGTAGGCACAATTCCCACTTACAGCTAAGGACAGGGTGCTTAAGTAACTTGCCAAGATCAAGCTAAGTGGTGACAGGCAGGATTTAAGCTCAGGGCCGCATTTGCTCTCTGCTTTCTTGGCTCCTGCTAGCAGTGCGGGACTGGCCTGGCTCACTCCAGCCGGTGTCAGAGAGGGCGCCTCTTCCACTTCTATCCACTCACTCACCTCTGATCTCTGGAGGTTATACATTCTGCCCTTGGAAGGAAAAATGGGCTATTTTCCTGTTAAGAATGAGTGAGTCGCTCAACTTTTTCTCCAACACCGCCGTCTCCTTACTGCTTTCAACAACCTTTTCACAATGGCGGCACATACAACCCTCTTATGTTTGTGTAAGGGCTTCCGTTTTTCAAAGGGGTTTGAAGTTATTTCAGATGATCTTACCAGTCTCTCTCCAGAATTTAAACCCTCACTAATTGCCAGCTCAGGCAATTCCATCTGGATTCTTACTCAAAGGCTGTCATGGGATTCAGGACACCACACTTTTGGCCCATTGTCCTCTTTAGCATTTTTGGCATTTGGTGCTGTTGAGCTCTGACCTCAAAAGCTTTAGACATAACTCCACCTGGGCCTTTGGCCAACACACCTTAGACTGCACACACCCAACACACTCCTCCCTCCCTATCTGTCACAGCCTGACCTGCCTTGCCTATCTCCTTCCTGATGGCATCCAGCTGTCAGCATCCTGAGTCTTCTTTCATCAGCAAGCCTCCTCTGGGCTCTCTCCACAGCGTCTCCATTCCCAGGGCTACTCTAAGCTCTCATTCTCTTTGGGACTGTTTTGCAGACCTGAGGATTCAGCCCAGGGCTTTTCACACACTAGGCAAGTACCACTGAGTTAATATCTTCAACCTGGGAATGATTTTTAAAACCTCACTGCCAGAGCAGGGTACGATAGCACACACCTGGGCTACATAAAACCCTTTCTCAAAAATTAAGTAAAAAGCCACTGCCAGCAGGAGCTTCTTGAGTTGTTGAAATGCTCTATCTTGAGAGGGGCAGGGGCACGGGTTACATGGATGCTTGCATTTTCAGAACCTATCAAATGTATGCTTACAATCTATGCATTTCACTAGGGATGTAGCTCAGTAGTAGAGTGCTTACCTAGCATGTCCAAGTTTAATCCTTGAGCTCAATCCCCAGCACCAAAGAAAACAAAGGAAATCACAGTATAATCATATATATATATATATATATATATATATATACATATATATATATAATCTAAATCTCTGTTGAAGCTAGAGAAACCATCTATGTTGTGGCTAATAAGGCATAACAGAAGTGTTGAAACCATTGTCTTGGACTTTCAAAAGGGCTCCTTGAAAGGCTGCTAACTTGGTTAGGAAGCTTCTCAGTGCATGCTCCACTCCCTCCCCTCAATGGGCTTCCCTTCCTTTTTTCTGTACCTGCAAAGTAAACGAGATGAATGATGCTCTAGCAGCCATATTCCACCATAAGGTTGAAAGCAAGGTCCTCAGATGGTGAAGCAAAAAGACAGAAGCCTAAGTCTTTGCTAAGTGGAGGCTCACCATCGACACCTGCTGAGTTTCTGATGGAGACAGAAACAAGCTTCTATCCTGTTTTTTTAAAAAACAAAGACATTAAAGGCTTGGTAGTGCACGCCTTTAATCCAGCACTCGGGAGGCAGAGGCAGGTAGATCACTGATAGTTCAAGGCCAGCCTGATCTACGTAGTGAGCTTCAAAAAGACCAAAAATAAATAAAAATAAAAGCAAAGACATGGTGGTGCACATCTTTGATCCCAGCACTCAGGAAGCAGGGGCAGGCATATCTCTGAGATCCAAGGCCAGCCAGATCTACATAGCAAGTTCCAGGGACTACAGGGGTACCCTGTCTCCAAATAAAACAAAAACAAAACCAAGCATATGCCTCATTCCCAGGCTTTCTCTTGACACCGTTTCTGTATCTTGCTATCTAAATTCATGTCACCTGTTATGTCACTAAAAGCTTGTCATAGCTCCATATTGCCCAGTAACTAAGACTGACTCCTTGACATCCAGCTAAAAGCTTTTGTCATCAAGCACTAATCTCCTTTCCAAAATTGGTCATTTATCCTATTATACTGAAAGTCTTTTTTTTCCTTTTTGTGTTTTTGAGACAGGGCCTCCCTGTAGCCCCAGCTGGCCTGGAACTCGCTATGTAGACCAGGCTGGCCTCAAATTGAGAGAGATCCACTTGCCTCTGCCTCCCAAGTGCTGGGATTAGGTGTGTATCAGCATCCCTGGCCCCCTTTTTTATATATTTTTCTAACTTTTAATAAAAAAAGTTTTATATGTATGCATGTATTGCCTGCATGTAGGTAAGTGCACCTATGTCATGCAATGCCCACTGAGGTCAGAAGAGATCCAACAGGATCCCCTGGAACTGGAGTTACTGACAGTTATTAGCTGCCATGTGGGTGCTGGGATTTGAACCTGGGTCTTCTGCAAGAACCAGTGTTCTTAACCACTGAGCCATCTCTCCAGCCCCCATATTTTTTTTTAATTTTTTGTGTATGAGTGTATTGCCTGCATGTAGGTAGGTGCACCCATGTTGTACAATGCCTGCAGAGGTCAAGAGTGCGTCAGATCCCCTGCAATTGTAGTCACAGATGGTTGTTAGCTGCCATGCGGTGCTGGGAATCAAACCCAGCTCCTCTGCAAGAGTAGCCAGTGCTCTTAGCCACTCAGCCATCTCTCTAGCCCCTGAAAGCCTTTCTTTTTAAGACAAGATTTTTCAAGTAGTCCATGCTGGCCTTGAACTCTCTATGTAGTCTAAGATGGTTTGGAACTTGGGATCCTTGTGCCTCAGCCTCCTAAGTGCTAGGATTATAGGTATGCATGCACCACCACTCCTGGCTCTGAAAAACTTTTAGAAATGCAGTTTCATGTTTCTCATTTCTGTATCCTCATTGCTCATGTCTGATATATAAATGCTTCTTAATATTAAAGGAACCACATCTTCCTGCTTCTGGACTATTATCTGGCCTCAGATGAACCTACCAAGTGTTCTTATCCCTACAACCTAGCTCATCCTCTTCCCTTCACCTGTAAAATTCTCTTTATTCTGTTCAATTATCTCCTCTTTCAAGTCCTGATTCTGAGCTAACAGTGACTTCCAGTATTTACTTATGTGTATGAGTGTTTTGCCTGCATGTATGTAGGTGCATTACATGTGTGCAATGAATGCCCTTGGAGGACAAAGACTGAGTCGCATATTCTGGAATTGGAGTTACAGTTAGCTGCTATGTGGTGCTGGGAACTGTCTTCTGCACAGAGCAGCCAGTGCTCTTTAACAATGATCCATCTTTCCAGCCCCAACTTCCTGTTTCTAAACTGAAGGTATACATACACTAGGGGATATTGCTCTATGATCTCTTGTAGAGTCCCAGCTGGCCTTAATCTTGATATGTAGCAAAGACTGGCCTTGAACTTCTTTTTGAGACAGGATCCCACACGATAGCCCTGACTGATCTGAATTCACTAGGTACACCAGGCCAACCTCAAACTCAAGAAGAGATCTGCCTGCCTCTGCTTCCTGAGTGCTAGAACTAAAGGCCTGTGAACTAAAGTCTCGAAATTTAATTTTTTTATTCTTCTTCTATTATTTACTGTATATGTAAGGGCCTATATGTGTGGCAGCCTGAAGACAACTTAGAAGAGTCAGCTCTTTTCACCATGCAGGGTCCATATAGAATTCAAGTGGTCCTACTTGGCGGCAGGTGCCTTTATCGAACGCTAAGCCATCTCACTGGCCCAGCTTTGAACTCTTGAGCCTCCTTCCTCTACCTCCCAAGTGCTGGGGTTACAGGCATGCACTGCCACCTAGTCAAATGTTTTATTTATAAAAAAAAAATTTTAATTATGCATGTGTGTTGTGTATAGGCCAGAAAGTGTCAGATCCCCTAAAGCTTGGTCCTGTAAACCAAACTCAGGTCCTCTGCAAGAGCACTGTATTTTTGTTGCTTTGTCTGTTCATTTGAGACAGGGTCTCACTGTGTAGCCCTGACTGGCCTGGAACTCAGAGAGATCCATTTGCCCCTGCTTCTCAAGTGCTGGGATTAAAGGCACCACCAGACCCAGCACGTTTAAGTATATATATTTAGAAAAGAACATACATTTTTAGAAAAGGGGCTGGGGTCTTCTGATGTCTCAAATGGTAGAGTGCTTGCCTTAGCATGCGTGAAACCCTGGCTTCAATCCCAGTTTTGCATAAACTGCTTGGTGGTGTACACCTGTAATCCCAGCATTTGGGAGGTGGAGGCATAAATCCAACTCATCCTCAGCTACATAGTGAGTTTGAGGCCAGGCAGGGATACATGAGACCCTCCCTGTCCCTTAAAAAATAAAATAGCTGGCCATGGTGGTGCATACCTTTAGTCCCAGCACTTGGAAGACAGAGGCAAGAAAATCTCTGTGAGACTGAGGTTAGCCTGGTCTACATATCAAGCTCCAGGCCAGCCAGAGCTACACAGTGATACCCTGTCCAAAAAAAAATTTTAAAAATAAATGTAAAAGAAAAAAGAACCCAAAGGATATACCCCAAACAGCTGTTTGAGAATGGGAATGAAGAGTGAAGGGAATTGGTGTGGCATAATGTTCTGCATACAATACAAAATGGTTAAAAAGAAATTTTAATTAAAACACTAAATGAATGAACATAATACATATCAATACAAGGGATGTGTGAGAGTTGAATGAGTGTGCTACCAGAGTTAGAGGAGCCTGGGTAGAAAAAAAGGCGACCTGTGGTTAGGCAAGTCAGGTTTGGAAGAGGCCAAACGAACTACATCTTAAAGTGGGATTTTTCATTTTGGTCTTTTGAGACAGTGTCTCCCTATAACTCCAGCTGACCTAAAACTATGTAGACCAGGCTGGCCTCAATCTCACAGAGATTCGCCTGTCTCTGCCTCCCAAGTGTTGGGATTTAAGGTGTGGCACCACCACATCTGGCTTTAAAGTGGAATTTAAAAAAAATATATTTTTATGTGTGAGTGTATTGCCAGCATGTATGTAAGCACACCCGAGTTGTGCAATGCCCACAGAGGTCAGAAGAGGGTGTTGGATCCCCTGAAACTGGAGTTATGGTTATTAGCTGCCATGTGGGTGCTAGGAATCAAACCTGGGTCCTCTGCAAGAGCAGCCAATACTCCTAACCACTGACTCTGAAGTGGGATACTTTTTGTTTTTGAGACAATGTCTCATGACCCCTGGCTGGCATCAAACTGGGTATATAGTCAAGGATAACCCTGAATTTCAGATTCTCCTGCTTTCACCTACAAGTATAAGGATTATAGCATCTGGTTTTATGGAGTGCTGGGTATAGAGCCCTGAACCTTGGTGCACGTTAGGCAAGCACCAACTAAGCTACATCCCCAGCCCCTTAAAGTGGAATTTTATTTATTTTTTTGGTCTTTTTGAGACAGGGTCTCCCTGTAGCCCCAGCTGTCCTGGAACTCACTATGTAGACCAGGCTGGCCTTGAACTCACAGAGATCCGCCTGCCTCTGCCTCCCGAGTGCTGGGATTAAAGGCGTGCGCCACCATGCCCAGCTAAAGTGGGATTTTCAAACAAGTGAGAAAAGGATGTTAAAGGCAGGGGCCAGGTGTCTGGGGAAAATACATGAGCCAGCTTGGAGAGAGGCAACTGGAGGGGAAAATAAAGGCTGGTTGTAGAGAACCTTGAGTTCCGACTAACAGAGTGAGAAGACCTCCAAAGTCTCCAAGCAGAGGTGCCCCCTCAGGCTGCACTAAAGTGGCAGCTGAAATGGTATTACACAGGCAAAGGGATGGCATTTCTGAGACTCTCTTTAGGAACCTGGAGAGAAGCGGGCAGACTAGGAGAGTAAAGAAAAGGGTAAAACTATTTTGGACAACAACCCCCAGAGGACAGCACACCCAACAACCCAGGGAGGAACATCTCCACTGGATTAAAGTCAGGAGGAACTTGACCTGTGTTTCTGAGAAAGACAGGAAAGCTAGTTCAACCCAGCCTAGAGGTAAAAATAGAGAACCACTTCTAGAAAAACCTCCACCCTCACAATGTCTGATTTCAGTTAGCCAAAAGTCATTCCTTCAGTTCACCTATTCAAGTCTGTATGCCAACAGGCATCAACACAGAAAGCAGGGCAATGATTCACACCACCCTCTTTGCTGCTGGGGGCTGAACTAAGGCCTAAGACCTCACTTTCTTGGTTTTTAGTTTTACCTTCTGGTAGTGATGATGGAATCTAGAGCCCTGAGCACACTAATCACACGTTCTACAACTGTGTTATTTAGCTCCGGCCCCTTCTGTTATGCTTATGTACTCAGTCATCCAAGAATGAGGCAGTTACTCTCAAACCCTACAGCTTCAAGAACATACCACTCTATCCATGAAAGATCTGGTAAAATACGAAACAGTCCCCTACTCCTATCTATAACCTGTAGCAAAGTGTGTGCTTTTTTGATATATTCAGAAATCAGAGTATGAAGGTTCAAAACCCCAAGGTAAACCCTGTATCTTCAAAGTTCCCATACTCAACTGGGTCATAGGATGACCTTCAACAATGTTGGCGTGTGTGTGTGTGTGTGTTGCTGGAGATCAAACCCAGGGCCTCCCGTTCCCATGTGCTGGGCAAGTACTCTACCACTAAGATACAATCTCAGTTCTCTCAACAGTATTTAGGATAGAAGGATGAGGGATGAGGACTGCAGGGGAATGTCAGGTGAAAAGGCTCATTCCCAAACCCTTGCCTGGCCTGCCTGCCTGTCAGCTCTCAACAAGAGCTGGCTTATGAAGAAGAATTAGTGGAAAGAATGGTGTGTAGAGAGAACTGCAGCTCCATGCAGGAACAGCCAGAGTTTTGCTGTGTCCTCTTCATATCCACATCCAACTTAGATGCTACACTGGCCCTAACTAGGGCCAGATGCTCTTCCTACAGCTGGTGGCCAAAGTGACAACATACAAGCAGACACTTACCTTCAGGCTTTGACAGTAAAATGTCCTGATCCAATGCCCTTACTTCTAGGCCCTCACTCCCTTCAGCGCTTGCTCCCTTTACCATATTCAAGCTTTCTATTTCTTCAGCCCCAACTCTCTCATCTTTCTCAGGAACTCAGGTCATTCTGTACCCTTACCAGCAACCAGGGCCAGGAAACCCATTAGAAAACCCTGCAGAGGAAGGAAAGCATCTGGATTCTGTCATTCCCCAGTAACCAGAATGCTACTCCACCTCTCCAGCCACTGGGTTGGAGAGAGAATCAGAGACCTGCTTAGTGTTATGAGAGCCAGCCCAGGGATACCACTCCCTATTCTAACCAGCAGGAAAGAAGGGGCCTCCTCTTCAGTTACTCCTAAGATTCCACACCATCTGGAAATGGATCCCCAGCTCCTCCCTGAGTATAGAGGTTTAGCCCATTTTCAACACCTGTGAATAGTTGCCACTTTCTGTTCTAACCCAATCTAGGGACTTGAACTGCTAGTGATGAGTGCAATGAGTCCCAGGGCCTTCATACACTCAAAGATGAGAAACTCATACATCTCACTCTGTCACATGAAGTGGGCATCTTTGCCTTCAACCCCACCTGAGCCTATCTAAGCCCACTGACTTGCCCCAGGTTCATTTGGAAAAGTCACCTTGCCCAGATTATTCTGGTGTACCCTGGATACAGATCCTTCATAAAATTATGGCAAACAAGTCATGGGGAGGCTGTTTGCCCTAAGGCTTGGGGTACATTGACCTTTTAGGTTTAGATGTCTCATCCCATCTCTCTTCAAAGCTGGTAGGTTTAGGCAATTGCCACAAGGGAGGGAGGCCCTACCTCCCTCTACCTCCCTTCTAATCCAAG
Organism: Nannospalax galili; assembly: GCF_000622305.1. Taxonomy (NCBI): domain Eukaryota; kingdom Metazoa; phylum Chordata; class Mammalia; order Rodentia; family Spalacidae; genus Nannospalax; species Nannospalax galili. Next base: position 635,419 of record NW_008355797.1, read on the forward strand.
TACTAAATCAGAAAAGAACAGGCCACGCTCTTCTCCAAGTTGTTTAGGTGTCAAGACTCCTCTGCTGGCCTGTCATTCAGTTAAAGTGTCCTTTACTGACTTTTGAGGGAGGCAGGGTGAAAGAGAGTCTTGCTACATAGACCAGGCTGGACTCAAACCTGCAGAGATACTCCTGCCTGCGTTTCCTGAGTGTCAGCATTATAGGCATGTACCACCATGCCCAGCTTCTATTATTGTATTATGAAAACTTAAAGCTCTGATGCCAGGTATAGAAGCACGCACCTGTAATCCTAGCACTCAAGAGGCAAAGGCAGGAGGACTGCTACAAGTCTGAGATCAGCTTGGGCCACACAGTGAGATCCTGTCTCAAAGAAGGAAAAAAAAAAGGAGGTTATCTACTTAATTACAAATAAAGCACTTGGGGAAGGTGTTCCTATCTTGTCACAAGGAACTTGTCACTGCAGAAGCTTGGAAAAGCCTTGAAGGAAGAACACTGTCATCTGATTTTTCAGGTAAGTAGATAATTCTTGAAGAAATAGGGTTGGTAATAGGGTTGGGATGTCTAGTTGGAGTAGTTTGAAAGTCAAACATGAGCAAGAAGCCCTGGTCTTGGCTCATTAAATAGAAGGACTGAAAGGAAAACTGGTAAGGAGAGCAGGAGAGGTAACAAACACCAAGTATATACCTCACATGGTATGTGGGCTCTCAAACTCACAAGCTTAAACCCTGCCCTTTTCCCATCACTGCAAGTTGAGATCTCTATGCTCCAAGCTTAAGAGAGCACTGAGAGTAAGGAGGCCTGATGGGCCTAAGGGTGGCACCACCCTTTTTCTTTGTGTGGAGTTGGACAATAGCAGAAGAGGAACAGAGCAGTGGAAGGGGATCAGGAAACAGTCTTTACAGGAAAGATCTATTCCTCAAGATCTTGGTGCAGTTCTGAATGAGGGTCAGCCTCTGACAATAGAGAACCACACACCACAAGTACAGTTGTGCAGGGCCATCAGGTGAGAAAAGACCAAGTTCATTACACTATCCAGATGTTTACCTTTCTTTGTGCCTACCACTAAAAATCCAGACCTAGATGGGTGAGTGGACTTCCAAAATATGGAGGAGGGGGGCATATTCAGACTAGAAGCATCTACTCTACAGGGCTGGGAAGATCTAAAAATAAAGGAAGTATGAGGTCCTCCAAGTTCAGGTTCCTCCATTCACTTCAGTCTCTCAGGTCTACCAACAGATGGTAAATATAGCTACATGCAGGGTTAAGCCCCTCAGAAGTGGGGCTGGAGAGATGGCTCAGTGGTTAAGAACACTGGTTGTTCTTGCAGAAGACCCATATTTGAATCCCAGCACCCACATGGCAGCTAACAACTGTCCATAACTCCAGTCTCAGGGGATCCGACAGCCTCTTCTGACCTCCTCGGGCATTGCACGACACGGGTGCACTTACCTACATGCAGGCATACATGCATACACATATTTTTTAAAAGCCCCTCAGAAGTAGAACAGCAAAGTTCCACAGCTCTCGCACTTTGGTATTGGATATATCTGGTCTTCCTTCTGGGTGTTGATTCCTAACAAGCCAAAGTTCCTCCATCACTCTCTCCCCACGCACTCAAGCTTGTCCTTGTGTCCCCCCTCTGTGGAGAAAGGAGCAGTATGGAGAGGGGCGAGAAACAGAAGTCCCCACTGTCGCAGCGTGCTGTACGCCAAGGATGAAGGTCTGCTCCAAAACTGCATAAAACAAGTTTAATTTCCAACCAGGGTCACAGTCATTGCGTTAGCCCACATTTTGAGCAAGGATAGAGAAGGTGAATTATTAAACACATACAATCTACATTCCAGAGGAAGAAAAAAGAAGAAAAAAATCAGTTCAGAACTGCAGTTACCACTATGACACCACAAACAAACTTTGGAAGTGGGAGAAGGGGGGTGGTCCCCAGGAAGAAGAAAGTTGCAACAAGAAAAATCATAAAATTAAACCAACTTGAGGACAGCAGGAGAGGGGTTGGCAGAAATGGAACAAAACACACAATGCCAAAAGAGCTGTGAGGTAAAGGAGTGTGAAAAAGCCCATCTCATCTCCCTCAAGAGCCAGGGACGGTACTAAGATCACTTGCTGCCCTGCCCCCTGCTGGACGGATCTAGAGCGGCACCAAGGTGACATCCAAGGCTGCTTGGACACTCTTAGCCTCAGATGGGTCCCAGGAGGCCCCAGAGCAAAGACAACAGGGGCTGGGTGTGGGGTGGAGAGATGCCTGAAATGCGCAAAGCCTGTTTGGAACTAGCATCAAATTAGGTAGGGTCACAAGAGCAAAGAGAAGAAGAGGCAAAGTCCTCGCCAATCACAAAGAGGGTAGGAAGTCAAACAGAAAGCAAAAACAAGGAAAAGATAAACAGGCAACGGAAGCGAATGAATTAGGAAGGCAAAGGAAAAAGTTCACAGACAGAGAGCCAATGAAGTGGGGAGACTAGAAAAGTGATGCAAGAGTATGGAGGGCAGCATCTGTGGGGTGGAGGAGTGAGCCCAGTTTTAAATGAAACAGAACCTCCAGTGCCCCCACATACACCCCCCCCACCCACACCCACACACAGCCTAGAAAGCGGGACACCTGTACACACCCACAGTATCTTGGGTAAGTAAGTACCACAGCACTAAGGAACGGGCACCGAGAGACACCCCTGAAACCTCTCACAGTTCAGCTGGGGTAAGTCGGGGGTACTGATCTGCCTGTTGTAGACAGAGGTGGCAGGACAGCTGGCCACACGGAATGAGGCTAAGAACAGTCCTTCTGGGAAGGAGTCCCTCAGCCATACTATGGAGGGCCCAGGATCCTAACCTTAGTAAAAAGGTTATGACAGCTGTCTTGGAGCTCAGGGCGCAGCCAGCACACACAGGAGCCCATAGAACAGCCACAGCTTCACAGCAACCTTCAGTCAGGACCCAGGCCAGGACCTAAGGGATAAGTGCCCCTGGTAGACTGAGATGCAGTAGCAGCAGCTTCTGAACAACCAAAGGATAAAGGAGGGAGGACCCTGAAGACCACTGTATCCACCAGCACCAACAACCACTTAGGGCTCTATTTCTTGCACTCCAACACCCCTCAGATCATTCGTGGGAAGTGTGAGGAGGAATGGGGAAAGCTACTGGAACGGAAAGGAGGGGACAACAAGGATTCTGAAGGCCTGGGAACAGAAAACCGTCTTTCAGCTCGTCCTGCATGAGAAAGGTAAGAGAACTGGAGAATAAAGGGTTGATGCTGACGCCGCTGTATCACTCCCACTCCATGGCTTCTCATTAGTCTACCCAGTCAGTCCTGATCAAGCCAGCAGGACTACTAAGGTGAGAAAGTTTCTGACAAAGAACAGATGGAACCACCCAGCCCCCAAGATCAGACGATGAGAAGGGCACAGGACAGCAGAAACATGCCTCACCTTCTGCTAACAACAATGAAGACAGAAGATCTGAGGCCTTCCCCATACTGCACTGCACCCTCTGTACACAAGTCCTGAACGCACCAGTCTTACTACCTCTGCCTCCCTTCAAGCTCCTGAGGGGCACATCTAAGGATGGAGGGGAGGGTCAACAGAACACTCTGAACTGATAGAAAGTGAGTGGGATCCTCCTCTTCCTACTAATAAGGCAGAGCAGAACAGCATGGCCTTAGGAACAGTCATCGAGAGATCAATGCCATCCCACGCCTTCAGAAAGGTGGAGAAAAGGGTACAAGGAAGATGGTCACAGAGTCCATCACCTGTCCTAACGTCCAGGAATGCTACCTTCAGGAAGAGGAATGAGTCCCAGACTGGGGCAGTCCAGCCTGACTGAAACCCTCCCACCTTTTTCCTTTTATCTCATCAGCACAGAGGGACAGATGACAGGCTCCAGTGGGCAGTGTCCTGGCTGCAAGCCCTGAGCTGCACTCTACCCCCTCCCCCCTTCCCCCACATATATATCTCTCTATACATGTATATACAGGCGCACACATGCACGCACACACAGAGGCCCGTGCAATTTCCATGTAGAATAGGGAAAGAGTGTAGAAGGAAAGGAAGATAGGGAGGAGAGGGGACTGGGGAGACAGGGAAGGAATTCAGATGCCAAGAGCACGGCAACCAGCGCTAAACAAAGCAAATGGAGAGGATATCCCCACTCTTCCTCCTGAAGCCCGAAGGGTTAGAGAGAGGGGGGACCACCCCATGAAACCATAACAGCCTTGTTTTGTTTTAAATCCAGTAAATTGGAATGATTCATCATCAGGACAGCAAGTGGGGACTAGTCATATCATTGGACAGGGTGGAGAGGAGGGAAGGCAAGGCTCTTACTGGGCATGCGGACATGATACCCAAGGCCTTGACCACCTTTTCAATAGGAAGGAAGGGTAAGGATTGGAGTAGGAAGACAACAGGTGTGTCAGGAGTGGGTGGGGTAATTAGAAAGGGCTGCCTGGCTCTCACTTCTTGTTTTTGAGCTGATTGGCCAGCCAGTCCAGGCCTTCATACAGCCCGTCCCCACTGGTAGCACAGGTGGCCTGAATGTACCAATTGCGGTGACGCAGAGAATGCAGCCCCAGCTTGTCCGTGATTTCAGCAGCATTCATAGCATTCGGCAAGTCCTGCAGTACAAGGGAGACACATACAAAGTTACCTCAGGAGAGTTCTATAGCACCCATTTATCAAGGACACATGTACAGGCACTTTCTCCCCCATCATTTTAGGAAATCCACACCGAGATCAAGATGAACTGGGAACTCAGTAATCCTAGAACTCCAGATCCAGTTCTCTAGATAGCTATTCCATTGTGGATCAGGAAATTCATCATGAATTTTAGACAAAGTGTGATTCTAATGGCCAAAGAATCAAGTCTGACAGCAGAGCAAAGGCAGTTCCACTAAAATGCACAACAGAGACGATGGAAATCCGAGGTGACACTTCTACCACACTAACCTCTGAGGACTAAAATGGTGTTGAAAACTCAGGAGGCAGCGGCAGGCACTGTGAGTTTAATGCCAGCCTGGTCTACATAGCAAGTTCCAGGTCAGTCAGGTATACATAGTGAAACTATCTCAAAAAAAAAAAAAAGGGGGGGGGGATGGCTCAATGGTTAAAAGCACCAGTTGCTCTTACAGAGAACCTGGATTCAGTTCCCAGCACCCACATGGCAATGAACTGTCCGTAACTCCACTTCCAAGAGATTCAACACCCTATTCTGACCTCTGCAAGTACTGCATGACATGGTGCAAGCAGGCAATACACTCAATACACATAAAATAAAGATAATACATTTTTTAAATTGCTAAATAAAGCTAGGTAGGGAGATAAAAAAGGGGCATGAAGAAGCCAAATGTTTGTACTTCTGAAGTTGCCAGTAGCCACAGGTCTTTCCAAATAATGAGTCCCAAGGCTCCATTATTTCTACAGCCAGGTTGCCATATTCCAAGTTCAGGGAAAGGGAGAAACCTTACCTGTTTGTTTGCAAAGACAAGGAGCACAGCATCCCGGAGTTCATCCTCTGCCAGCATCCTCATCAGCTCTTCCCGGGCCTCATTTACCCGCTCCCGATCATTGCTGTCAACCACAAATATCAAGCCTGGAGAGGTAGAGCATGTGACACACAGAAATGACAGATGTCCCCTCTCCCATTTGAAAGATAATTCCCTCACCAAACCCTCCAAATATGTGTTTCCTTTCCTCTACTCCCAGAGGTAGCTACAGCAGGGCATGGGCTGGCTACCCAGAACTAAGGAAGAGAGTCACACTCTGCTCATATCCAGCAAACCAATGCCAATCCTGGGAAGTTCATCTGCCATACCTTGGGTATTCTGGAAGTAGTGTCTCCAGAGGGGCCGAATCTTGTCCTGGCCACCTACGTCCCATACCGTGAAGCTGATATTCTTATACTCCACTGTCTCCACATTAAACCCTTTAGGGAAAGGAAAAAGTCAATGGCCCACTGGCCTCAAACATCAGACCTGCAATGACTGCACCAATGAATTTACTCCCATTTCCTCTCAGCCTTAGTTGTGACACTAACAATGGAAAGCTTAAGGGTTCCTAGGACCTGGCAATCCCGGACCTGGTAGCCTGAAGGCCAAAAGAATAATCTAGGGAAAGAAGTCAAAGACAATGAGGTCTGACAGGAGGTTCACAGCTCCTGAGTAATGTAAGCAAATCTTCCCTTGTTCCCTCAGACTCTGGCTCTTGTTCCAGAAAGAAATGACTCCAGTCTACTTCTGTACCTTGGCTACTAGAATCTTCCTGAGATGTGGGGCTGCCTGAAGAATGAGAAATGAGCTAGAATGCTGGAGCTCCAAATGCAGAACAAGCTCATGATGATGATCCACAGCCCCCGTGCATGTGATGAATGCTCTCCCTCCAGCAGGCAGGTCTTAACCAAGATCACCACTGAAGATTTAAACCAAAGCAATTCCAGACCTCTGGCAGGAACATCAAAGCCCTTCACCTGCTTTCCAAATAACACAGAGAACAAACCAACTCTTATGCCTAAGGGTAACTGCTAAGTGCCCGGCTTCGGAAGTTCCCGCATCAGGGAGGGCCAGGGTAGGTGGGCAAATGGCAGTTCCAGCACCTGCTAGCAAGTTAGTTAAACAGACATTCTTCTCTGCAGCCCACAAAAATGTATGGACTTGCCTGGGGAAAACAAGCCAAGTGGGAGAACTAGAAATAGGCCCCCCTGCCTTGCCTCAGCCATCAGCATGAAAGTCCACAAACAAACTGTGCCCTTACCAATGGTAGGGATGGTAGTGACAATTTCTCCCAGTTTCAGCTTGTACAGGATGGTGGTCTTTCCTGCAGCATCCAGACCCACCATTAGGATGCGCATCTCCTTCTTCCCAATCAGGCTCTTGAGAAGGTTTCCAAAGATATTGCCCATGATTACAGCAGCTGCTTTCTGAGGTCAACGGGGTCCAAGTCGGGGCAGTGGCAGTCTAGCTTTAGCCTGGTCCCTAGTACAGATGACCTGATCCTAGGCAAGGAAACACAAACTCATTACCACCATTTGCTTGTCAACATTTCACATTCATAGAATCTGCCAAAGTCATAGCTGGAGTTCATTCACTACTGGCTGAGTGCCTGAAGGGACTATGAATACCAAGGCCCACTCAGACACATCCCATAGAGGTAAAACAATGAAACACTTAGTATCCTTGCTATGCCAATAATCTACTTCAGTGACTCTAGGAAGGTTACCTGTTTCATCTTTCCAGATCTGCACCTAAAAAGCAAGGGGGTTCAACGTGGTTATTTCTAAAGTCACTTCAATTCTGACATTCTATACTATACCCTAAGGCGCTGCAAACTCATTTATACCCCTCCCTCCCACAACCTTGCTCTGATACTTCTGAAAAGGGTAGAAGAGGGAGTGGAATGAGAAGTGGCTGTCACTCCTGACAAGGTTCAGGCTTGCCAGGTGCCCATGGTTTATGCTCTGCTCTAGTAAACAGACTGTTTCTTCCTCGCCTCCTAATTCTGCAGTTCCATTTTCCTTTCATGCCAATGTAAATGAGGATGATGACTCCTAAAAGAATCTGATCTTTTACACTCTGTGAACTGTTGTTAGTTGTGTCCTCTCCATACAACTGCATACTGAGAGGAGGGTAAGAGGCCACCCTCTCTCTGCAGCCAGGCTCACAGTAGCCCACCCTGGGAGAGCTGCTCCAAGTTGTTCCATGAGGTCACCTGCAGCGATGAGGTCATCTCATGTCCTACATCTTCCCTAACCCTTCAGCCTATTCTCCATAAACCAGTCAGAGTGATTTTAAAGCAAAGACCAGGTCAGTGTGGTTCCTCTGTTCAAAATCTTTGTCTTCAAGCTCCCTTTTAGTAAAACCCAAAGTCCTTGCCATTTTGTGTCTCCAAAAACCTAGAATGCTTAATGCAGTGGAATAGCTATGTAACTCCCAAGGTCTTTACCAATCTTATCTCCAGCTCAAGCAAACTGGATGCTTTTGCACAGTATATAGCAGACACTTAACAAATACTTGCTGGATGAAGGAAAGCAGTAAAGACCACTGTGAAGATATAAGACACCTATGTGCCCATTCTAGCTATTGCTACTAACAGACAAAAATCACATTTATTAGGCCAGGCATGGTAGTGCACATCTTTAATCTCAGCACTCAGGAAAGCAGAGGCAGAGGGATCTCTGTAAGATAGAGGCCAGCCTGGTCTACATATCAAGTTCCAGGCCAGCTGAGGTTACAGGGAGACCCTGTCTTTAAAGAAAAAAGAATCATATTTATTCATTCATCCCCTCTCCTCTTCCCTCCCTTCCCCAGTCACACAGCAGCCACAGTAATACACATTTGGAATAGATGTAATAGCCCATGCATGTAATCTCAGCATTCAGGAAGCTCAGGCAGAAGAATCCTAAATTTCAAGCCAATTACATAGCAAGACCACTCCCCATCCAGGCAAAAATAATCATTTTTTGTTTTGTTTTGGGAGGTAGGGTCTTATGTTGCCCAAATTAGCCTCATATTCACTATGTAGCTGAGGATGAATGTGAATTCCTGAGTGATAGTATGCACCACCATACTAAGCTTAGAAATGCACCTTTGAAACAATCATGAAATGGGGGTTCAAACCACCCATACCAGCCAGTTCTCTGTGCCTGCAAGAGGCATGTGTCAGCGGGCAGCTTATTCAGCAATCACCAAATGCCAGTTGCTGGCACTCTCTACAGAGTCTGGAAACCAGAGACACACACCCCCAAACCCAAAAGGCAAAGAACAGGTCAAACAGAATGCAACAAAACCCAAGAATGTGAAAGGTGGATGACAAAGAATCCTGCGTACAAGCCAAAGCATAGAAGGCTGGTGAGTTTTGCTGCTTTTTTCAAAAACTTCTTCAGCCTCTTTGTTAGCAAATTCCAGACTAGTGCAGAGAGGTCAGATCAACAGCCCCTGGAGACCAAAGTACTAGTTTGTCCAAAACCCCAGAAATAATGAGTGCTACAGAATGTTTCATCTTCAAAGACATCCCCAGATATCCACTAATGAGTCCAGGCGTGGCACTCCCAGCAGGTTTCCCAGATGAGCCCTGCCTTTGACCCAGAGCTCATTGCCCAGGGAGAGGGCCCGGCTCAACTTTAGGGCTCAACCTCAGCCACATCGCCCACCAGCCATCCTCCCTGTACTTCCTGCCTCAACCCACCCAGGCATCCCAAAGGTGAGGGCAGGGAGAGGTGGGGTAGACACCACAGTTGACACCCATCCAGCTACTAAGATCAGGCTGCACTCCTGCTTCTACCACCATTACCTCCACAATGAAACCTTTTCCAAGACTCTGGGGATCAAACAATGAGATGACACTTTATGTTAAAGGTTTATTATTAGGTTTTGGCCCAGATTCAAAATTATGTCATACATTTTTCTTGCTACGTTTCATAACCAAACTAGCATCAATCAACATGAACACAGCAGTGGCTGAAAAGGTAACAAGCAGCCACTAGCCTTTGTTCCAGAACACGTGAACACTGTCTTTTGCCTTGCTTCTCTGCTGAGCTGTCTTGCTGAACTTTTGCTTCAAAGATGACCTTAAACTGAGCATGGGGATACATGCTCTGTGGAGGCTGAAGCAAAAGGACTGACTTTAAAAAGAAGAAGCTAGCCGGGTATGAGCAGGGAGACCCAGTCTCAAAAAGACAAAAAAAAAAACAAAAAAAAACCCCAGGTGTGGTGGTACACGCCTAGATCCCAGCACTTGAGGCAGAGGCAGGTGGATCCTTTTGAGTTGCACTCACTATCTTGTGAAGCATTCTTTCTTCGTTTATAAACTGGTACATAACTAAACTGTATTCCTCACTGGCAAGGACTATGTCCTTTTATTTATTTGGGACCTGTGTTCACCCCTATGACAAGGCCATTATGGATGTTCAATCAAAACCACTGACTTGAGCCTCATCTAGAAATCTTTTTATCACTTCTTCTGTCCAGTAGGATTTGGTATCTATGTAATACAGTTTGTTGAAATGTGCTGTCAGCTGGATATAAGAGTATATATCTGTGTTCCTAACACTTAGGGCCTGGGCACAAGAAGATCAAAAGCTCAAGGCCAGCCACAGCTACTTAAGAAGTTCAATGTTGGGCTGGAGAAATGGCTCAGCAGTTAAGAACACTGGCTGTTTTTACAGAAGACCCGGGTTTGAATCCCAGCACTCACATGGCAGCTAACAACTGTCCATAACTCCAGTTCCAGAGGATTCTCTGTGGGCACTGCATGATGGGTATACTTACATATATGCAGGCAATATACTCATACACATAAAAATAATTTTTAAAAAAAGTTCAATATCAATCCGGGCTACAGGAAACCCAGTTAAAACATATTACATATAATATATATCCAGAATGAACCCCTAGAAAAGCCACATGCTACTGTACCCCCAAGTTCAGTGCATATTGTCACTGTCCCCACATACCCAAAATAAAGGCTGAAGGAGATGCTAAAAGAAATAAAGCCAAGGATAAGCCACAGAAAAGAGCCACAGATTGTCTGCTAAACTTGCTCCTCCAAAGCTAGAGCCCAAGTCTCTTTGAAATGGCCCCTGCAGGGGCTGGAGCAATGGCTCAGTGGTTAAGAGCACCGGCTGCTCTTACAGAGGACGTGGGTTTGAGCCCTAACACCCATATGGTGGCTAACAACCATCTATAACTCCAGTTCCAGGGGAATCAGAAACCCACTTCTGACCTCTATGGGCATTGCATGACACGGGTACACCTACCTACATGCTGGCAATACACTCATACACATAAAAAATAAAAATAAGTCAGGCATGGTGGCACACACTTCTATAATCCCAGCACTCAGGAGGCAGAGGCAGGTGGATCTCATATAGCAAGTTCCAGGCCAGCTGGGGCTACAGGGAGGCCCTGCCTGAAAAAAAAAATAAATAAGGGCTGGAGAGATGGCTCTCTTGCAGAGGACCCAGGTTCAATTCCCAGCACCCACATGGCGGCTTCGAACCGTCCTTAACTCCAGTTCCAGGGGAATCCGAAGCCCTCTTCTGACCTCTGTGGCATTGCATGACATGGGTGCGCTCACATACATGCAGGCAATACACTCATACATATAAAATAAAAATATTTTTAAAACATTGTAAAAAATAAAAATATTACATTTTTAAAAAGGCCCCTGCAGAAGAGGAAGACACCCAAAGGGGGTCTGGAGAGACGGTTCAACCTTAAGCACTGGCTGCCTTGAAGGACCCAGGTTTGGTTCCCAGCACCCAAATGGCAGCTCACAACCTCCAGAACTGCAGTTCAGGGGATCCAATGCCCTCTTCTGGCTTCTATAGGCATTCATGGTGCACATGCATACAGGCTAGCACTCACACATATACAAAAATAAATCTACATATAAAAAAGTTATAAAGGTGCCAAAGGGAAAAACTGATGCTGGTAAAGGCAGCAATAAACCTAGGGACAATTGAGGTGACAAATAGACCAGGCATAGAAAGCTGATGGTACTGCGGATGCCAGTGGAAGTGTGTGCAGAAACTCACTCTGTAGACCAGGCTGGCCTTGAACTCACAGAGATCCACCTGCCTCTGCCTCCCGAGTGCTGGGATTAAAGGCGTGCAACCACCTCGCCTGGCATTTTTTATAACTGTGTATTTCTGTAACTGTACAGTTTGAAATACTATTTTTTTAAGTTGTATAAAATGCAAAATATTGTGCTTTTAAGCTATGCTTTTAGCATACAGAACATATCATTGGGGCCACCAAGATGGTTCAGCAGGTAAAGAAACTTGCTGCTGGGGTTGGTGAAATGGTCCATTGTTTAAGAACACCGGTTGTTCTTGCAGAAGACCCAGGTTTGAATCCTGGCACCCACACAGCAGCTAACAACTGTCAACTCCAGTCCCAGGGGATCTGACAGCCTCTTCTGACCTCCTCAGACATTGCACGACACAGGTGCACTTACCTACATGCAAGCAATACATGCATACACATAAAATTTTAAAAATTTTTTTTAAAAAGGAAAAAAAAGAAACTTGCTGCCAAGCCTGACAACCTGAGTTCTATCCCCAAGACCCAAAAAGTAGGAGAACCAACACCTGAAAGCTGTCCTCTGACCTTTACATGTACACTGTAGCGTACGCACGCGCGCGCGCACACACACACACACACACACACAGATAAATAAAAGAGTATTTCGAGGCTGAAGTGATGGCTCAATGGTTAAGAGCACCGACTGCTCTTGCGGAGGACCTGGGTTCAATTCCCAGCACTCACATGGCAGCTACGAACCCTCCAGTTCCAGGTAAATCTGAAGCCCTCTTCTAACCTCCGGGCATTGCATGACACGGGTGCACTCACTTACATGCAGGCAATACACTCATACACATAAAATAAAAAGAAAAAAAGAATATTTCACTTTTTGGGGAGGATTGTCACCAACAGAATGTCTCCCTAGCTGGATTGATATGGCAACCAAATACCATTTCTTGCTAGTTTTAATGCACTTCTGTTGGCCCCAGAAAGATTTCCTCATGTTGACACACTTGGTATAATGCCTTATGGTATAAGAGCACTCAAAATGGTTTAATTTTTTATTGCATTTATAGTTGTGTTTGTGTACAGGTACATACGTGCCACGGCATACATGCGGACATCAGAGGGAGATGGATGGACAACTTCAGGGCCTTCCACCATGTGGACTCTAGGGATCAAACTCAGGTCATCAGGCTTGATGTCAAGTGCCTTTATCCACTGAGCAATCTCACTGGCCCCTCAAAATTCATTTTTATGTCCTTTCTTTCTCTTCCACCACCACCACAGTTAACTCCCTTACAATGAGAGACCTGCGGGGGGGCCTGGCTGCACGTATCTTTAATCCCAACACTTGAGAGGCAGAGGCACACAAATCTCTGTGAGATCAAGGCCAGCCTGGTCTATATAGTGATATCCAGCTGGGGCTATAGGGAGACCCTGTCTAAAATACAAACAAAACCCTAGATGGGACCTGATCCTCATGCTCTGCCCATGTCAGATGATCTGGACTTTGAAGTGACATCATCGACATGGCATTCTTCAAAAGCACAATGGTTCCTTTTTTAAAAGACTGTAGATCTTCAGACTGAGAACTCTGCCATTCTCATATCACTTCATTTCCTGAAAACCAGGTTCAATTTATGAAAACCGGTTTAACAATGTGCTTACTTCGATATATAAACCCTTATTCTAAACTTCCCTATTCAGAATACCAAATGAAGACTTCACTGGTTTTTTTTTCTTTTTCCTTTTTTTGAGACGGGGTCTCATTCATGTGTCTCAGGCTGGCCTCAAATTACATAGCTGGCCTCCACACCTCTCCAGTGCTAGGATTATAGGCCTGTACCACCACATCCAGTTTTATGAAGTGCTGGGGGTTGAACCCAGGGTTTTTCACTTATGCTAGGCCAGCACTCTACCAACTGAGCTTAGATACCCCTAATCCTTCCCTGGAGTTCTATAGTGGCCTTCTGATTTTGGTAATCCATATAATGGAGTTTGAAAGCTCTTGTATTATTTTAATGACTGTACATGTTGTGCCCGAAATACCATGAGTATTTATGAAAAATATCTTTAATAAAGCTGAATATAATTTGACTTGGGGATAGCTAGGTGTGCTGGCGCATGCCTTTAATCCCTGCACTTGGGAGGCAGAGGCGGGTGAATCTCTGAGTTCAAGGTCAGCCTGGTCTATACACAGCAAGTTCCAAGCTAGCTGGGGCTACAGGGAGACCCTGTCTCAAAAAAAAAGAGAAAAAAAATTACTTGGGGGGGAAAAACTGTCAGTTTGGGGCATTTTCCACACATTGCTGGCCCCAGAACCGGTTCTGGAACACCATTAAAGGACTAAAACAGAAATGTGAAACTTCTCCTTGCCATGAACAAGCAAAGGGACCTGATGAATATCTAAGTATCTAAGGGCTACTATGAGTTTTCCTGGAGCAGACCAGGGCCTTGAAGCTAATGGACAGGGTCTCCCTGTAGCCTAGCTGGCCTGGAACTCAGAGAGATCCACCTGCCTCTCACAATGACTCTTTTTAAGCCAATTAGGAGCTGATTTACATAGCATCCAAAGGTGATGCTTGTTTTTCTGCTTTCTCCATCCCTCCCACCCTACTATCAGATTGCACACTGCCTGATCACTAGGACAGTGGCAAGTTTTAGCTTTGTGACACAAACACCAATCTCTGGCTGTAGAGATAATCCTCTTACACCAGAATGCATTCCTACAAAAGAACCTACATGAGGCTGGGGATGTAGTTCAGTTGTAAAAGTACCTACATAGCATGTATGAAGTCCTGGGTTCAATCCCCAGCACCACACAAAACCAAGCATGGTCAAACAGGCCGGTAATCTCAATGCTCTTGGGAGATGGTTAAAGTTGTTCAAGATAATTCTCAGCTACATATTGAATTTGAAGCCAGTCTGGAATACATGAGACCCTGTCTCAAGAAAGAGGAAAGGAAGAGAGGGAAGAGGAGGGAGAGAGGGAGGGAGGTGGGGGGGAGGAAAGGAAACAGGAGAAGAGGAAGTAGGAGGGAAAGAAGACGGGAGAGGGGAGGAGAGGGACAAGTCCTGGGCTGTTTCCCTATGTACTGGAGAGGGGAGGCCCATAGTTACGGTCCTTCACCACAGATGGTACCCCTATGTAGATAAGGCAAAATGGCAGGGTGCCATGGGCTAGAGACCAGGAATACCAGTTAAAACTGAAAATGAGTGGCTCAAGATGAAAATTTGAATATACTAATTTCTCTTAACAAAAAACATATCTCAATATCCTATTTTACATAGAAACTTTTGTTATCAGAGGTAAAAAATAACAACAGGAGCTCCAAAACCATGCTCTAGTACAATCTGGAGCACTGTACCTCAGTCAAGCACAGTGGCTGATTTAAAGCACATCTGAGGTAAACTCTCCAGTCCCCACCCCATGAGAGGCAGGTTGTTGGAGATGGCTGCTCAGTCATCCTGGCTTGTATATGTTGAGGAACATGCCGGCCTCAATCTCCAGGGCATTTTGATGGTCACAGCCTGTCAGCCATACATACTCCTCCCACCTCATTCCAATGTACACCAAGCAAGTGTCCTGAGATGCTTCTGAGGGGACTTCTGATCTGGCACCACCCCCCTCCTCTTCAGGAGGAAGGCAAAACAGGGCCTCTTGAACCCTCTGCCAGGCAAGGTCCAATAAAGGCACCTGTGTTCCCAGTTACCTTTCAAATGGAGGTGTTACTAACAGAAAATGCTATTTGTAGCACTGCTAACAAGACCAATACAAATTAGGAAAATGAAGCAGGGTGTGCCTGCACTTGGTCTCTCTGCAAAGCTGGCTGCTGACATCTTTATTTGGGGGGGGGAGTTTTGTTGTTTTGGGGTTTTTTTTTGTCTTTTTGAGACAGGGTCTCCTTGTAGCCCCAGCTGTCCTGGAACTATGTAGACAAGGCTGGCCTCGAACTCACAAAGATCTGCCTGCCTCTGCCTCTGCCTCCCAAGTGCTGGGATTAAAGGCATGCACCACCATGCTCGGCTGTTTTTCGCCTTTTTGAGACAGGGTCTCCCTGTAGCCCCAGCTGGCCTGGAAGTCGCTATGTAGGCCAGGTTGTCCTTGAACTCAGAGATCCTCCTGCCTCTGCCTCCTGAGTGCTGGGACTAAAGAGGTGCGCCACCATGCCCGGCTAACATCTGTAAATTTTAAGTTTTGTCTCAAGAGCACTGAAGTCAGACTAAAAGAATATCTCAGCCGCTTCTAAAATTTCTGAAGGCCAAGAAATCACTTCTGTTGTACTTATCAAATAGTACACTGAACCAGGCTGGGGGCTGCAGATGCAGCAGTGGTAAAGCGATTCCTGGGGATACACAGGCCTTGGATTCATGCCAAAAACAAGTAAGAAAATATGAGGGTTAAGAGATAAGGGGCTGAAGAGAAGGCTCAGCAGTTAAGAACACTAACTGTTCTTACAGAGGACCTGGGTTCGAATCCCAGCACCCACATGGCAGCTAGCAACTATTCATAACTCCAGGGGATCCAACAGCCTCTTCTGTCCCCCTCGGGCATTGTACCACATGGGTGCACTTACATGGGTGCAATATATGCACACAAAATAAAAATAATAAAAGAGATAAGCACAAAGTATTATGAGAAAAGAAACCAGAGTGGTCAATCAAAACTGAAGGGTGAACCACTGAGATGACTCAGTGGGTAAAAGCACTTCCACCAAGTTTGATAACCTAGTTCAATGTCCAGGACCCACATGGTAGGAAGGAGAGAACTGACACCACTTACGTTGTCCTCTGACTTCCACACAAACACTATATGGTCACCCACACCCAGACCTACTCTAAATAAGTATAAAAACATTTCTTAAAGACTGAAGAATAGAGCTGGGTGTGATTCAATCCCAGCACTCAGGAGGCAGAGGCAGGCAAATCTCCATGAGTTTGAAGTCAGCCTGGTTTACTTAGTGAGTTCCAGGCCAGCTGGGGCTACAGGGAGACCCTGTCTCAAAAAAAGATATGAAGGGTGTAAGCTAAGGATAGAGCTGAGCTGGTAGAGTGCTTGCCTAGCATGTAGGAAGCCCTGGTTCAATCCCAGTAATGCATAAAACTGTGGTGGCACACAACTGCAATCCTAGCATTCTGAAGGTGAAGGCAGAAAGACTAGAAGTTCAGGGTCATCCTCATCTATACAGTGAGTTCCAGGCCAGCCTAGGACACAAAATATAAACAAGCAAGGTGTGGGGGCACAGGCACCTCGAAGGCAAAGGCAGGCAGATCCAGGCCAGCCTGGTCTGCATAATGAGTTCCAGGACAGTTGGGGCTACAGGAAGACCCTGCTTCAAAAAGACACCATTAAGGGTAAGAATAATTCCCAGACATGATTCTCAGGTCACACCTGCCCAAATCTCTAAAGAAAAACAGGAAGTAACCAGATAATAAGGTGGGAGTGAATGACAGGAAGTAGTTTGTGCACACATAAAGACTTGGGTTACAATGATCACACATTTTATCAGACAAGGCCATATGCAAGTTGTAATTATTTGGACATAGCATGGTGAGTAAATGGAAGTGATGAGAGGACCTGAGAGATAAGAAGGGGCTGGCTCATGAAGGGCCTTAAAGGCTGCAGGCTGAGTAACAGGACCAGATTCATGATTTAGAAAAACCATACTAGCAAGTTTTCAGGAGTAAATTAAGAGGGCAAGACCAAAAGCAAAGACTACTTGGCTTGTACAATAATACAAATGAGGAGCTGGAGAGATGGCTCAGTAGTTAAGAATACTATTCTTGCAGAAGACCTGGGTTCGAATCCCAGCACCCACATGGCAGCTAACAACTGTCCATAACTCCAGTTCCAGGGGATCTGACAGTCTCTTCTGTCCTCCACAGGTGTTGCATGACACAGGTGAACTTACCTACATGCAGGCATAGCATAACACTCATACACATAAAATAAAAATAATAAAATATTTAAATAATACAGATTAAGAAATCAAAATTTTTTACTTATTATTTCATTTTATTTTTTTGGTCTTTTTTGAGAAAGAGTCTCCCTGTAGCTCCAGCTGGCCTGGAACTCACTATGGTCTACAGACCAGGCTGGCCTTGAACTCAGATCTGCCTGCCTCCACCTCCTGAGTGCTGGGATCAAAGGTGTGCGCCACCATGCCCGACTAAAAAATTATTTTTTAAAAATTTTATTTACTGGGGCTGGAGATGGCTCAGTGATTAAGAATACTAGTTGTTCTTGCAGAAGACCCAAGTTTGATCCCAGCACCCACATGGAAGCTAACAACTGTCGACAACTCCAGTTCCAGGGAATCCAACAGCCTCTTCTGTCCTCCATAGGCATTGCACGACATGGGTGCACTTATCTACATGCAGGCAATACACTCAATACACATAAAATAAAAAGTAGTTTAAAAAAATTGCTGGGTGTGGTGGCGCACACCTTTAATCCCAGCAGGCAGAGGCAGGTGGATCTTTGTGCGTTTGAGGCCAGCCTGGTCTACACAGTGAGTTCCAGGACAGCTGGGGCTACAGGGAGACCCTGTCTCAAAAAAAAAAAAAAAGCTGGAAAGATAACAGCAGTTGCTGTTCTTGCACTCATGTCCAGCTGCTCACCTGTTATCTCCATCCAGCTCCAGGGGATTTGATATCTTCTGGACTCCAAGGACACTCACACACATGTGGCATACACTCAGACCCCCCCCACACACACAGAAATAAACTTTTTAAAAGAAAAATACATGAGGAGGGGGAGCTGGAGAAATGGCTCAACAGTTAAGAGCACTGGCTACTCTTGCAGAGGGCCTGGGTTCAATTCCTAGCACCTACACAGCAGCTAATAGCTATCTGTAACTCCAGTTCCAAGGGAATCCAAAACCCTCTTCTGACTTCCTCACACACTGCATAACATGGGTGCACTTACAGGCAATACATTCATACACATAAAATAAAAATAAAATATTTTTTAAAAAAGTATACATGGCTGAGTATGGTGGCACATGCCTTTTTAATCACAGCACTCAGGAGGCAGAGGCAGGTAGACCTCTGTAAGTTCCAGGTCAGCCAGATCTACAAAATGAGTTCCAGGCCAAAGGGCTAAAGGGAAACCCTATCTAAAAAAAAGAAATTTAAGCCAGGCGTGGTGGTGCACGCCTGTAGTCCCAGCACTTGGGAGGCAGAGGCAGGCAGATCTCTGTGAGTTAAAGGCCAGCCTGGTCTACATAGTGAGTTCCAGGACAGCTGGGGCTACAGAGAGACCCTGCTTCAAAAAGACAAAAAAAAAATTTTTTTAAGGCTAAATTAAGGCCTGAAAATCACTTATTGTATTAGACTATCAGTAATGACTTTGGTATGAATTAAAATATGCCTAACTAAAATTGTGTCCCCACTTAACTAAACTTGTGATACCAGAGTTGTTTCAACAACAACATATATAAGAATGCATAGCCAAGGGGGCTGGAGAGATACCTCGGCAGTTAAGAGCACCGGCTGCTCTTGCAGAGGACCTGGGTTTGATTCCCAGCATCCACATGGTGGCTAACAACCATCTGTAACTCAAGTTCCAGGGAATCTGACACCCTCTTC
This sequence comes from Nannospalax galili, assembly GCF_000622305.1. Classification (NCBI taxonomy): domain Eukaryota; kingdom Metazoa; phylum Chordata; class Mammalia; order Rodentia; family Spalacidae; genus Nannospalax; species Nannospalax galili. The sequence goes on from NW_008355797.1 coordinate 654,528, forward strand.
TGATCTCTGTGGGCACTGCACAACATGGGTGCACTTACATACATGAGGCAATACACTGACACACATAAAAAAAATAGTAATTTCTTCAAAAAGAATGTATAATCAAGTCAGACAAAACAGTGACCAGGTGAAAGCTAGACTCATTTGTTTTAGAAACAAAGCTTTTTAGCCTGCCCTATTCTTAAAATCTGACCAGCTTACAACTGCTCCAAGTTATCTACGGCTGTTCCTATCTACGGCCTTGGATAGCCAAATACTATACTTTCCTCACTGCAAAATCACTGAAAATATATCAGTATCCTTGGGTAGCTATTGTAAAGCCTTAATAAACCAAATCTGGACCCTGGGTACAGGTCAAGGAGGAGTTCACAGTCAATGTGTCAAACAGGAAGCCAGGCAAGGCCAACTATTACAGTAAAGTCTAAGGATACAGAAATATGTGGGGTTTATTCAAATTTGTCTATTCTGTTTTCCAGGGTGAAACTTCCCAAAGTGCCTCTAATGCATTACAGGTCATCTGGAGATACTGACCCCAAAGCTAATAGCTAGCTAGGTAGGACTTCAGGTGACTAGAGTCCTTGGGCCAGTTATCTCAGGTTTCTAGCAGCTGTCTAACTACTATCATGTTCTGTGTATGCCGTAAGAGGAAAACAGGCTAGGAAGTCCTGCACTAGATTATGTGTCCTTTACCTGCAGGACAATGCCTTCTGCTTCATGTCTCCAGCTTTATAAAGCACTGTGACTGACCTGTAGCTAGTGACTGACATGCTTTCTGAGAATGGTTTCACTGAGGATGGCAAAATATCTAGGGAATCAAGGTAGACAGTAATCCCTCAGTCCTTTTCCTGTATTTGACAAACTGGAGAAGTTGTTTATGTGTTCTTGAAGCCCTAGGATTCCCCACATGGGACTGAGAGGTTGCAAAGACAGTAAGCATGATACTGCATACCTGTAATCACAGCACATGGGAGGCAGAAGAATCACCCATGAAGCCAGTCAAGAGTAAGACTCTCTCTTTTAAAAACCAAAGAAGCTAAAGAGATAACTCAGTGGTAAGAGCACTGGCTGCTCTTGCAAGACAACCCAGGATCAAATCCCAACACCCACACGGTAGCTAACAACCATCCATAACTCCAGTTCCAGGAAATCCGATGCCCTATTCTTGCTTCTACGGGCATTGTACAACATGGGTGCACTTACATACATGCAGACAATATATTCATACACATAAAATAAAAATAAAAAGTTTAAGGCCAGGTGTGGTGGTGCACGCCTTTAATCCCAGCACTCGGGAGGCAGAGGCAAGCGGATCTGAGTTCAAGGCCAGCCTGGTCCACATAGTGAGTTCCAGGACAGCTGGAGCTACAGGGAGACCATCTCAAAAAGACCAATAAATAAAATAAATAAATAAAAATTTAAACACATATATAAATAAAATATAAAAGGCCAGGTGTGGTGGTGATCGCCTTTAGTCCCAGAACTCAGAAGGTAGGAAAGTAAATCTCTGTGAGTTCCAGGCCAGCTGGGACTACAGGGAGATTCTGTCTCAAAAAAGACCAAAAAAACAAGGATTGGAAAGATGGCTCAGCAGTTAAGAACACTGACTATTCTTGCAGAAAACCCAAATTCGTTCGAATCCCAGCACCCACATAGCAGCTAACAACTGTCTGTAGCTCCAGTTCCAAAGATCTGACAGTCTCTTCCATCCTCTGCAGGCATCACATGACACGGGTGCACTTACCTACACGCAGGCAATACATGCATACACATAAAATAAAAATAATAAATTTTTTTTTAAAGACCAAGAAAATGGGGGGGGTAGGCAGAGAGATAGGCAGTAAGATGGCTTAGGAGGTAAAGACACCTGCCACCAACCCGAAAGACCGAAGTTCAATCCCCTGGACCCACATGGTAGAAAGAGAAAACCAATTCCTCCAAAATGTCCTCTGACCTCCACATACTTGCTGTGGCACATGTACAATTCCATACCTAAGGACCCACGTAAACACATGCCACACAGAATAAGCAAACATAAAGAAAAAGAACTGCTGGCCACAGTGGTGCACACCTTTAATCTCAACACTTTTAAGACAGAGGCAGACAGGTACCTGTTGAGTAAGAGGTCAGCCAGAGATACACGGTGAGATGTTAGCTCAAAAAAAGTCTCCTATGGAGCTGGAGAGATGGCCCGGCGGTTAAGAGCACTGACTGCTCTTGCAGAAGACCCGGGTTCAATTTCCAGCACCCACATGGCAGCTAACAATTGTCCGTTACTCTAGTTCCAGGGGATCCGACAGCCTCTTCTGATCTCCTCGGGCATTGCACGACACAGGTGCACTTACCTACATGCAGGCAATATACGCATACACATAAAATAAAAATAATAAAAAAAATTGTTTTAAAGATTTAAAAAACTTTCTTTTCTTAAAAAAATATCTTATTTTATGTGTATGCGTGTATTGCCTGCATGTAGGTAAGTGCACCTGTGTCGTGCAATGCCCGAGGAGGACAGAAGAGGCTGTCGGATCCCAGTCGCAGTTACAGTTGTTAGCTGCCATGTGGGTGCTGGGATTCGAACCCGGGTCTTCTGCAAAAACAGTCAGTGTTCTTATCCACTGAGCCATCTCTCCAGCCCCACTTTTTATCTTTTATAAAAAAAAATTTTTTTTTGTTCTTTTTGAGACAGGGTCTCCCTGTAGCCCCAGCTATCCTAGAACTCACTATGTAGACCAGGCTGGCCTTGAACTCACAGAGATCCACCTGCCTCTACCTCCCAAGTGCTGGGATTAAAGGCGTGTGCCACCACTCCTGGCAATAAAATTTATTTTATTTTTAATTACATGTACATGTGTGTATCTGTATGTGCACATGAGTGCAGGTGCCCAAGTAGTCCAGAAGAGAGCACTGGATCTCCTAGAGCTGAGAGCTGAGCACAGGTCCTCTTCAGGAGCATCAGGAACTTTCAGTCACTGAGCATCTCTCCAGCCCTAAAAAATATAAACATACTTTACAGTGTGTGTGTGTGTGTGTGTGTGTGTGTGTGTGTGTGTGTGTGTGTGTCATGTGTATGGGCAGGCGTGTGCCATGCACATACGTGGAGTCAAAGGACAACTTGCAGGTCAGTTCTCTTTCAACCATGTGGGTTCCAGAAATCAAGATCAGGTCTTCAGGTTTGGCTGCAAGTGCCATTACCTGCTGAGCCATCTCACTGGACCCCTGAAGTCTTCATTTTATTTTTATTTTTCTTTATTTATTTTAATTTTTTTTGAGACAGAGTCTCACTATATAGCCTGGCTGGCCTGAAACGATGTAGATCAGGCTATCCTCAAACTCACAGAGAACTCTGCCTGGCCAGTGCTGGAAAAAAGGTGTGTACCATCACACATAGCAAAGCATTCACCTTTTTGGAATTCTGTTCCCATGTCCTTTTAGTACCAAAATGTTTCATTAGCTCTCTATCTATTCATCACAGGTCTTGAAATGGAGAAGGCACAGTAGAGAATTACTGAAACATCATAATCTCTGAATCTTAACACAGCATCCTGTAAAATGCAGAGACAGACATTTTTAAAAAGATAGGACATGGGGCTGGAGAGATGGCTCAGCAGTTAAGAGCACTAGTTGCTCTTGCAGAGGCCCTGGATTCAATTCTCAGCACCCACATGGTGGTGGCAATGGTCTGTAACTCCAGTCCAGGGGCTCTGATGCCCTCTTCTGACCTCCATGGGCTTCATATGACATGGTGCACTTACATACATGCAGGCAATACACTCAAATAATAAATAAGACTATATAAAAAGATAGAACTAAATGAAAAGTTGTCCAGCAAATGGAGATCCTGAAATACGATTGAGACGTAAATTAAGGGCACCAGGAAACTGAACTAGGTCAATCAGGATGTTCAATCATACCTCAGAGTTAGTAACCTTTACTTTTTGGGTTTTTGTTTTTTTAAACAGTCTCCTTTATCCCAGGCTGGCCTCAAACTCAACATGTAGCTGAGAAAGACCTTGAACTTCTGATCTTCCTGCCTCTACCTTCCACAGGTGTGTGGCACTATGCCCAGTTTCATGCAATACTAGAGATGAAACCCAAGACTCTGTGCATGCTAAGCAAGCACTCTACCAAAGTAAGCTACATTCCCATCCCTAATTTTTTTGGGGGGAGAAAGGGTCTCATGTAGCACCCACTAACCTCAAACTCCTAATCCTCTTGCCTCTCCCTCCTAAGTGCTATTATTACAGGCATGCTTCATCACACTCAGCTCTACAGCAGCTTTTCTAACAAACACTATTCTGGATGGCCCATGTCCTTACCCTACATCCAAGATGATGGTTCCAGACCCCTGCCTTGCTCCAGCTTCACCTCCCACTCAGGCAGCAGGAGCTGACTCTATGAGGCTGATACTGGAAAAAAAAAGATTTCACTGCTTATAAGCCTACAGCCAGCACAGAAAGTCACTGTAACAATCATCCCTCTGCACAGGCACCTAGTTGCTCTTTTGTGAACTTTCTCTCCTTTAAAACAGCCCTGGGTATTCTTATTATTACTATTATGATGGTGGATTATTAAACAGCAGTTAACATTTATTTGGTGCTATATGTTCTATACAATACTAAGTACATTTATTTTTGCATTTAATTCTCATGACAACAGTATTTGGTAGCTACTATCATTACCTTTTTTAAAGATAAGGAAAATTAAACTAAGCCAAGACAATTTTTTCCAAAAAATGCAACTAATAAAATAGCATGCACAGAAGATGAACACAATGTTGTCTCAATCTATAGCCTACACTTAATTACTATATAACTCTGCATCTAAAAGTTCCCTCAACCAAAATGGTGAAGAAAGCCAAACATTGGTATGTTTTGACTTGGCCTCTTGGCACCTATTTCCAGTTATATGAGGAAGAACAGTCCACAACTTCCCCCAGTTACAATCTCAGTAATTTTAATGGAAGTTCCTCCTCCTCACCAAACACTACTACCCTCTGTCCCCGAACTCCACTTCCTCTGTATCTGCTGGAAGAGACAGGCAGGCAGGTGAACACACTGCAGTAGCTCCCTGGAGGCTGGACTCCGCTCTTTCCAGCCTGCTGTCTGCTGTCCCATTTTTTCTTGCTTTCAGCACAACACCAGCTATCATGCACTGGAACCAACTGTGTCCAAGCACCACATACATGTATTAGCTCCTTCTCCACAAGCGCTAGGATCCCTAGTCACAGACAACACTTTGAAGGGCTTAGTCTGATGGAGGACCCCCTTACTCACAATGGAAAACAGGAAATCTGGAATCCAAGATAAAACTTTTGAGTTCTAGTAATACTTTCCTTTTGAGGGTCTTAGTCTTCATTATCTGTGTCTCTTTATGCGTCTTAGGAAACTGGAGAAAACAAGACTTCTCAGCTGCTCAGCTATCTCCAGGTGTTTCAGCCTTTTTTTGTTTTTGTTCTGTTTTGTTTGAGACAGTCTTGCTATGTCACCCAAACTGACCTCCTGCTTCCTATCTTCCTAGAAGTGGGATTACAGGCCTACCTTACCCCACCTCACTAACCCTCCTCCTTTAAACTGTAACTGGAAACTTTACTGAGTTCTATACACTCACATCTGCAAGATTCTTGAGTTCAAAGTCAGACAGGGCTACACAGGAAGATCCAAAAAGGGAAGGGAGGCAAAAAGAGAAGGAGGGTGGGGAAAAAAAGGGGAGGGGGAAGCAAAGAAGGAAAGGCAGCAAAGCTTTGACTGCAAGATGACAGGAGAAATGACCTGGCTGAATCCAAGGTCAATGATTCATCTGGTGGAAAGCTGAACCTAAGTGAATCAAGCCTCTTTCTTAGAACGAACTTAGGTTATTCAACTCGGGTCTAATATGCAAACACCAATGCACTGGCCACTGCCACTTGTAACAAGGAGAGACACTGCCTCCAAAGACAAAATGGCAGCAAGGACCATTTCCAGCTACCTGACTGGGGACAGAGGTGGAGGAGTATGTGGAGACTAGATTCTATCCTGTTGCACTGACTCAAGCAATCAGACTCCTGCAGCAGATAAAACTTTCATGCCATGGACCAGGGATGACCCAATCCAACAGCAGAGGCTGGTTTTACGTTACAGATCCCCCTCACCCCATCACCTCACTGTATCTTCTCACTCCTGACCACATACCACACCACATACGGCTTCACTTGCACCAATTCTTCCTGGCCAAGACAGATGGAAACCGATAGTACTACAACCCATAAAAGAACAACTCCCCCCAAAGCCAGTTACCACTTAACAAATGGCCCATTTTAACAGGCAACTTCCCCATCTCCCCGCCTCCCCTCCTCCCCACCTCCCGCTCCTTCCTTCAAAAGATTGGCGTAAGCAAGGGCTCCATTTTCTGTTCCGGGAATCCTGGCACTTCCTAAAGAAAGAAAGCGGATTGGAAGACACAAACTCAGGGCCAGTGACAAGCTGCTCCCTCCTCCTGTGAGACCGCCCCCGCTACGCCTGGGGGAGGAAGGCCCCACCTCTCTTCTCCAAGCGGGCTCAGGTCCCCCTCCCCCCTTCTCCAGCCCCCTCTCCACCCTCTCCCCACCTGCTGCCCTCTTCCCAACCTGCCCTTCCCAACGCCGGAAAGCCAAGCGCGACCTACACAACCGCGCACAGGGCACCAGCCGGCCCCAATGCCAAACCCCAGTCCCCCTGAGCACCCTGCCCCAGGATAGGGGGGAGGGAGTGTAACCACAGCGAGGCTCTTTCCAGTCCTCCACGCTCAGGCGGGGGAGGGAGAGGGAGAAGGCGACATTCCCTAGCCTTAAATATGAGGAGGTCCAAACATCCACGCCGCCCCCGCAGCACCTCTCGCTGGACAACTGGCCTTCCCCAACGCCAGCCCTCCAAAGCGCCCCTCCCGCAGCGCAGGTCGCCCCCGCGAGCGAGGCGAAGACACGCTGCGCCCCCGCCCCCGCCCCCGCTCCGCGTCCTCCCGACGCGGGGCCCGTAGGACCCTGACCCCCAGCTCCGGGAAGGCAAACACCACACCGCGTCAGGCCGGCCGGCTCGCGGACCAGGGGGTCTGGACCTCCGCGGTCCCCACCCCCCCGAGCCTCCTCCCGACGCGGGGCCCGTAGGACCCTGACCCCCAGCTCCGGGAAGGCAAACACCACACCGCGTCAGGCCGGCCGGCTCGCGGACCAGGGGTTCTGGACCTCCGCGGGCCCCACCCCGCCGAGCCTCTTCCCTCCCCGGACCCGCCTTCCCGCCCCAGCCCTGACCTGTGCCTGTTCCCGGCTTCGGCTCCGACCGCCGCGTCCGCCCCCGCAGGTTCCGCCCGGCTCCCGCGCCGCTCCCTCTGGCGAGTCAGGCCGACGACGGTGAGGCCGCTCCGCTGGCCCGCTCCCCGGCTCCCTCCTTCCTTCCCTCCACCTAGTACCGGAAGCCGTGACGGCGACGGGAGCAGTGCGGCGAACCCCCACCCCAAGCCTGGGATACTTCCCACCTCCACGATCGCGCGAGAACTGCGCGGTAGCGAGTGGCGGTTATCGCGAGACCCATCACCATGGCAGCCGCTGCAGCAGAAGCGACTGAGCGCTGGTGCTGAATCTAGGCGGGGGCCAGTGTGGGGGCTGGAGGCTGCGGGAGGCAAAGGCGGGACCCGGGACCCGGAGCCGGGGATGAGGCTGTGGGGACTGAGGTGAGAATCTCAAACCCAGGGCCTTCCCTGGCATTGAGGGCCGAGGCCACTGACTGTACTGGTTACGCCGCTGAGCTAAATGGTCGCAGGGTCGTCTTAGGGCAAAGCCAGCACCGGTACGGATCGTTGCCGTCACCTGCCTTCTTGGGCCATCTTCGTTAATCTGGCCCAGCAGTATCCACCTCCCGCGCCCCCCACCGTCTGCACCGCTATCGCTGCTTGCTAATTCCTAATAGCCTGAGGTCTGAATCAAATTCTTATCAAACAAGAAGGGAGAGAATAATGCGTTTAAGAGTCTTAGAGGCAATAGACTCCAAGCCACTTAGGAAGCTGGAACTTGAAAGACAAAGGGCAGAACCCTAATATTCAGAGGCGCATATGTCCCTTAGATGAATATGGATTTTAGCGTCTCAAGGAAAATGCACCCATGTTTCTCACTTTCTTCCCATCCGAACTTCCCTTAGACGTAGGTTTTCACCTGGGGAGAAACTCTTGCAATAAATAGTCACAGCTATGTTAGAAACTGCACTGGAAGGATGCTTGTAACGCTAAAAACACAAAGTTCTTTAAATGCATGTAGTAGAAGAGAGCATGTGGCTCTTCCCTAAAGTTTGACCCAAAATTGTCACTTGTGAATGTTTTGCATGATTTATCTCCTTTCAAGAAGGAGACTAGAAAGTGACCATTCTCTGTCCCTTGTCCCATCCATCCCTGGTTTGTGCACTTAGCAGATCCTTTCCTCTTAAGATTGTCTTCTCTTTTATGTTAACCACAAGAATAACATGGCCCTGGGGGCTGGAAAGATGGTTCAGCAATTAAGAGCACTGGCTGCTCTTGCAGAGGACCCAGGTTTAGTTCCCAGCACACACACGAAGGCCAACAACGTCAGTAACTCCAGTTGCAGGATATTCGATGCCCCCTTCTGACCCCCATGAACATTGCAGAACATGAGTGCACTTACACACATGCAGGCAAAACTGCACTCAAAACACATAAAAGTAATTTTTAAATAAGGAATTTTTAAAAAGAATAACGTGACCCAAGAATATGAAACCCAGAGGACCTTAATTTGAGATGATGGTAAGAGATGAGATGGTTAACAATGAACTTGTTTATAACAAAGCGAATTCTCTCTCTCCTGACTCACTGCTATTAAGGGCCTTTCCCCTGTGAAGTTCTGGTTTTGTCTTATTTACTTTTTTTTTTTTTTTGGTCTTTTTGAGACAGGTCTCCCTGTAACCCTGGCTGATCTGGAACTCACTATGTAGAACAGGTTGGCCTCCAACTCAGATCTGCCTGCCTCTGCCTCCCAAGTGCTGGGACTATGGGTATGCACCACCATGCCCGCCCAGCAGTCTTTTATTTACTTTTTAATATCTATTTACTTCATGGGGGGGGCATGTGCACTATAGTACATGTGTGGAAGTCAGAGGACTGCTTTGAGGAGTTGGGTCTCACCTTGTACCTTGTTGAAGCACAGTCTCTGTTTGATCCCTAGAAGTCCTGTAAAAAGCTAGAGAGATAGCTCAATAGTTAAGAGCACATACTGCTCATCTGGTGTGCGTGTGCCACACTTAGGGCTAGCCCTATGCTCCACCTCCATCTCACCATAGGAATGCTGGGAATATGGTTGCATCATTAGCATTCCAACTTAAAAAAATACTTATTTACTACTTTATTTTTTTGAGACAGGGTCTCACTCTACAGTCCTGGATGGCCTAGAACTCCTTCGGTAAACCAGACAGGCTTCGAAGAAGTTACTTTTAATTATGTGTATGTGGGGGGAGGGAATAATGTACATGTGAGCAGCCTTGCTTACAGTTCATCTGCAGGTGCCCGTAGAAGGGAGAAGAGGGTGCTGGATCCCCTAGAGCTGGAGTTGCAAGCAGTTGTGAGCTGTTGGATGTGAGTGCTGGAAACTGGGTCCTCTGCAAGAGCAGTATGTGCTCTTAACTACTGAGCCATCTCTCTAGCTTTTTATACAACTTCTAGGGGTCAAACTCAGGTCATCAGACTTGCATGGCTAGCACTTTAAGGGTTAAGCCATCTCCCTGGCCCAAGGTTTTCAAGGCAGAAGACTCCCCCAGTGTAATTATACATTCCTACAGTGAGCACTGTGATACCTTTATGTGATTACACCTTGCACTTCTTTCCAAAAACTTTCTAGTAATGCCCTACCAGGTTATATACCCCAATACTCATCACCAGAATTATACTTTCCAACCACCTACCTACCCAACCTCCCTAGTGCACCAGCCATACCAGAACATCTTGTGGGATTCCAACAAAGAGACAGAACCTGTGGAACAACGCAGACTTCAGATGTTCTCACTGTCGTATCCCCGGAGTGAAAGAAAGCTGAAAATGATGACAACCTACTATGATTAGCAGGCAGCATCATGGTATATGACTCAAGGATGGTGGATGGGACTGAAGAATCCCCCAGCTTCTTTGTCCTTAGGACTTCTGGAGTATGGAGAAGAAAATGTCCATTGTAACATCACAGGGGTTTGGCCACGGCACCAGCAGGAGTAGAGATAAGAGGAATGCCCCTTGCTGACAACTCACTAGTCACTGCCACTCTCCAGTGTCCCAGCCACTTGGTGAGAGTGGAGGAAGAAAAGTTCATCCAGACCTAAAGGAAGCCCAGGAGCCTGACTTCCAGTTCATCTGTCTTTTCCCCTCCTTCTAGCTGCCACTGGAGCCCAGTAAAAGCTGAAATTGTAGCCATCATCTCTGTGGGTTGCATAATCCCACCCTGTCACTGACCCGCAGACCTAGGCCTGAGCCTAGTGCGTGTGCCTGGAGGGGGTGTTGGCCTTGCTGACAAAATCCATTTGGAATTTGTCAAGGTTGTGGTCTGGGGCTTAAATTTGCCACAGAGTATGTTGGAAGAAGGAAAGCTAGAAAAGAAAGGAAGCCAGAGAGACTACAGGAAGCAAACAGGAGAAAGTTAAAATACTCCTGCCACAACTCCACTGGAGAGCATCCTTCGTCATCCTTACTGTAAAAAGCCCCATTTTGGACAGTTTCTATCTGTGTCGTACCCTATGCCCATTGTAAGTGCATTCCACTCTTATCCATCTCCCCATATACACAATAGGTTCAGCAAGTATCTCATAACTCCTGGTACCACCAAATTACCAAACCCAGAATACTCAGTGCTCAAGTGGAAATCCAGGACATAAAATGTTGCCATGGGGCTGGAAGAAGGTTCAGCACTTAAGAACACTTGCTTGGTTCCAAGTACCCATATTAGGCAACTCAAAACCACCTAAGACACAAACTCCAGGGCATCCAACATCCATCTTCTGGACTCCATGGGCACCTGTACTCACACATGCACATACCCACACACATATATACACAAAATGAAAAAAAAATTGAATGTAGGCCAGGCATAGTGGCATACTCTTTTAATCCCAATAGTTGGGAGGCAGAGGTAGGCAGATCTCTGTGAGATTAAGGCCAGCCTGGTCTATATAGTGAGTGTCTCAAAAAAAAAAGTTGCCATGAACTATTGCCCTGACCCAATATTCCACAAAATTTCCTGGCACCCTTGGTACTTGATTTGAGGGAAATTTGGGCAGCAGATACATTATTACCCAGAGAGGTGAGAGCACTACTTCTACATTCTGTGGAAGCATCTTGTAGCCCCCTAACTATGCAGAAGTTCTGAATGTGGGGAAGATCCTTTTTCCACATTGCATCTTGGAAAAATAAATTTATTTCTAAGGATACTGTACTATGAATAGAGGTTAGAGAAGAAATTCTCTCTGATGATCTCTTAAAAGATAATAGAGGGGCACAGCAAGATGGCTCAGCAGGTAAGGGCACTTATCACTAAGCCTGAAGACCTGTGTTTGATCCCTGGAACCCATGTGGTAGAAGGAGAGAACCAACCTCTGCAGGTTATCCTCTAACCTCCACATCTGTGGCACAGTATGCATGCACCCGCACATATACACACACAAATAAGTTTTTTTTAATTTAAAGAGAAAAATTATTTTACTCAGATTAAGTACAAAAGAACAATGAATAAAGGACAAAATACATGTGCAAATAATTCAGTGGCAGAGAATGCTAGTTCTGCTAGAAATCTCTCATTTTGCCTGGGCATGGTAGGGCCCATTTGGTTTTATTGTTGTTTTATAATTTTTTTATTGAATTTTTGTGTATTTCATACAGAAAATCATCTTTATATCTCCCTTCCCTTTTGGCACCCTTCCATAGCCCTGGAGTTCATACATTCTGTCATTTGTGTTAAGGCCTATCATATAAAATTTGTGTCCCCAGATGTCCCTCAGTGCAAGTTCATCCACTCAGATCTAGTCAGCCTATCTAGAGTCCCTCCCTTTAAGAAGATCAGCTCTTCCTCACCCAGCAGTAATCAGCTGGCAATAATTCTTTGACTAAGATTATGGCCTGCTGTCCATTTCCACAGTTCTGTGCTAGGTATTTGTCTGCTTAAATTTGCATGGGTCTTGTGTATGCTGACACCACTGCTGTAAATTCTTATGAGAAGAGTCCCAGGAGCCTGTAGGACTATTTCCATATGTTGACGCACCTCCTCCCTGGCTCTTACAATCTTTCCCAGTGGGGCCCACTTGTAATGTCAGTACTCAGGAGACTGAAACAGAATAGAGAGTTTGAGGCCAACCTGGGATATATAGTAACTTCCTGGCCGTCCTAGGGTACATTCCTCAACAAACCATAAAAACAAAAGAACTGCCTGGTGGGGCACACCTTTAATCCCATTCCAGCATTAGGGAGGCAGAGGGAGGTGGATCTCTGTGAGTTCAGGCCAGCCTGGTCTACATAGCAAATTCTAGGTCAGCTAAGGCTACAGGGAAACCCTGTCTCAAAAAGGTCAAAAAAAAAAACTTGAAAACCCTAGCAAATGTGTGCCTTCATAGTATGTGGGAGGAGGACTAAATCTGGTCTGTACCCTAGTTTTGTGAATTGTTTTGCATGTAACCATACCCATTCATTTATGTATGGTGTATGTCTTCTTTGCTCTATCCCCTGCTGACACAGCAGATAGAGTAATTATGGTAGAGGTGAGTAGTTGACACAAAGACCACAATATAGATCATCTAGTATATTTACCATCTAGCCCTTTACAGAAAAAAATATTGCCAACCTTTGTTCTAGGTAATTACCAAGGTGAGACCTGGAGTTGAGGTGCTTTAGAATGAACAGGGCCTACATTTGGATCTGTAAGCCCTCCCACCCAGAAGTCCCCCTTGGTTTTACAAATTAAAAATTTCCAACTATGTCACTGAGCATCAAAACGTTTGTGGAAGTCAGTAAGATATACATAAAGTCATTGAGTACAGGAGCATAGGAGTCTTCACCTGGAAAAGAAACCATAGGCTGGTGCCCTAAACTTGGCTAGATATATCACCGTCTGCATTCACTAGACAGGTTACTTAATTTATTTTAGTTTCAAACAGGAACCAAGAACATATTTCAGTACAATAAATTATCCATTCCCACCCTTCCTGCTGGGGAAGGGAAAGAGGCTCCAAGAGTCATAGATCAAACATTTCCTTTGGAGGGGCTCCTTTAACATCTGAATGGAAGGAGACATTTCCCTAAGGGCCTGGATGGACAGCTCTTTGGAGACTCAGAGTTCCCTCTCCTACCCCCAGTGTTATGTCCTTTCCCAATCAAAAACCTCTCTACCATTACTGTCACCCATGGTCCCTAAAAGGGGGTCCAGATTGTAGTGGAGGAATTTGAGAACTGTAACTGGGAAGAGATGGTGTCTTTGTATATACAGGTCTTAGTTAATATGATTCCATACAATGCCAGATGTTATCCTTCAAGGAAGAGGAGTGGCTAAATTATAGAAACTCCCCAGCCAAATAAATCTGGGCCAAAGCGATCCAAGGGTTGAGAAGAAGGGAACAGTATCGTGTATTTCATCTTAGTCCATTCAGATGTTTTAATGAACAGAAGACCCTGGCCACTTCCCCTGAAAGGCTGCATATCACAGGCTCCACCTGACCCACATGACCCCTAAAGCTGTTTCCAGGTAGATACTTGAGCGTCCACTGGCCAAGATTAACCCTGAACAGAAATCAAAGCAAAGGGCTGAGAAAGCCCATCCCACACAGTCCTCTTCCTTAACCCAAGGTGAGGCTGACCTTCACTTACACACATTGACCCATTCTGTGACTTTGCACTCATCACACAGCACATAGCAGCACCAGTGGAAACGGCAATGGCAGCGCTCAACTCGTGTCTGTCGGAGCACGTTGTGCCCTCGGCCACAGCACAGGCTGCCACAGCCATCCAACAGGCGGCTGGTCTTGTTGCAGACCCGGCCTCTTGTGCCTGGGGAGCCCACCGTGGGGTCCCTCTCACAGAAGTCTGGGGACTTCTCAAAGTAGACCAGCTCTCCTGAGAGGCGACGGGGTCGCAGGCGGGGCTGGAAAGCTCCAGAATTGCGGTTATGGGTATCGATGAAGATGGCTCTGCTCAACCGCTCTCTCAGTGCTGCCCCTACAGCTCGGAACTCAGGGGCTGCCCTCCAGCATGTCTTGAACTGGCAGCTGCCTGATGTGCCATGACACTTGCACTTCCGCTTCAGGTTTTCGGTTACCACCTAGAACATCGGAGGGGCAAGAAGTGAGGAGGTAGGCAGTAAATGAATAGAGTTCAGGGACATGGGAGAAGAGAATAGGGAGGGACAAATAGAATGCCAGAAAAGTTAGCCCCTAGCCAGAGCAGCCTGAGTTGCCTGTCTTTGATCACTAGCCCATGACAGACACAGGAATCAACTTCAGTTGTTCTGACTTCCAGTCCAGCGCTCTTTCCAGAGTAAGCACTGAAAAAATGGGGTGTGTAGCACAGAGTGCCCCTAAAGTCCATAGGGAAGGCAGTTGTTATAACATCTCTTTGCAATGCACCAAGCACTAGGCACAATAAGGAACATAGTATTTGCTAGCTCAGCCTTGACATTCAACATCAGGCTCTTCTATAGATGCAGAGTGTGGGCTGGGTGACTTGCTAATGACCAGTGGTAAGCACTCATCATACCTCATCCTATTCTGCAACTGCTCAGAAGAAGGGCTGGGGGCGGGGTGCTGGGCCTAGTGGCACACATCTATAATCACAGAACTCAAGACTGTGGACTCAAATTTTGAGGCTAGCCTAAACTACTAGCAAAACCTTGTCTCAAAATATATATATGACCCAGGACAAGATGAACACACATACCTGGCGCCCCACCCTGTTGTTGTGGATTCGCATTCGTGCCTGGATGTCCCTGGGAGCTTCCCTGGAATCCAAGAAATCCCGAGAGAACTTCTCTCCAAAGTCCATGTCATGGTTACAGCCAGCCCATTCCCATGTGTCCTGGGGGCCAGGATTGGGGCCAGAACCAGGGACAGGGCTGGGCACTGAGTGGGGAAAACTCTTGCCCCGGGACAGTGCCTCCAGCTGCAGCAGTTTGGCTCGAAGCCGGTCCTGCTCACCACTGCCCTTCCAGCCGCAGCCACAGCTCACCAGCTTGCCCAGGCTGCAGGCTGTGGCAACAGCATGCATGACCCCAGCAGCCAGCATGGAGAAGGAGAAAGCACTCTCACGGAAACCTGGGGAGGAAAAGGGTTGTGTTGGTGGAGCTAAGGTTGACAGGCAGCTGAGGATGGAAGGCAGGAAGAAATTAACAGCCACCCTTCAATTATTTTTTTTTTAAGACAGGGTCTTGCTACCTAGCCCAAGTTGGCCTTGAACTTTTGGCAATCCTCCTGCCTCAGCCTTCTGAATCCTGAGATTACAGGTGTGAGAGCCACTACGCCCCACCAATGCCAGAAATTTCTAACTGAATACTGGCTCTGTCATTTACCAGTTGAGTGATTTGGGACAAAGTCCTGGGACAAGAACTAGCATTAGGTCTCAATTTCCTCATCTGTAAAGGGAAACCCATAGGTCAAGATCTCGCTGGAGCCAATTCTCTGTAAATTTGTGATTTTCAGGTGTAAATGTAAGAGCCAGCCCAGGAGAGACCTCTGAAAGTGAAAGATGCCTAAGAGGGAGTCCCTGAGGACTCTGAAGATGTGTTGAAGGAATTCTACATCTGAAAGCCTTAGAAATTCCCCCAGCCCTGCAGGGGAGCCTAGGGTGCTGGGAGCAGAAGCCTTCGGGGTTCTCTCCCTTTTACTAAACTACCACCACCTTAACAACCCTAACACACTGGAGCTGTGGGACTGCCCTTCCCCTTCCCAGGTTCTAGTTTTATATTTGCCCTTCAAGATTGCCCTTTATGTTTATTCTAACCTGCTATTACCCTATAAAACACTGGGAGGAGGAGCAAGGCGGGGGTGATTCTCCCTAAGGCCCTTTTAAAAGGCTGGCCTCTTGGTTATGTTTTGGGGGTCACTGAGGAGGCTCGGGATGTCAAACCTTTCCCAGATTTGGGTGTCAAAGCCTTCAACTACACAAGGCCCTGTGGAGAATGAGGGGTCTCTCACTCCATTTTTAAGCAAGGGCTCTCAGGAACCCTGAGAAGATGAAAGTCAGTACCTCCTGGGAGGCCAGGCAGATCTCAAGCAGGGAATCCAAGACTCCTGGGCCAGCCTCAAGATCCCCCTCCAACCCTCCAAGGGTGAAGCTGTTTCCACACGTCTTGGGAATTCCCCTGCAGATGGCAGCTGCCTATTAACCCCTTAGTCCCCAAAGCACTACCCTACCCCTAGGCTGAGCCCCAACGAATCTCTGCTCCTCAGGGAGTAAACTTGGGCTGAGCATGGGGAGAGGCAGTGGAGCCTCTCAGACCATTCCTTCTAGACCGGACCAGCAGTGACCTGTTCTCTGCCCCTCCAGCCATTCCTCACCTGCTCAGGTGAGGGACACCTGGGGCCCCCACAGCACAGAGGAGGGGGCTGCTCCCCAGCTTCAAAGCCATCAGGGTCTTTGTTCCCAGCTTTTGGCTCCTGGGAACCCCAGCAATTAGGGGAGCAGGTTTAACCCTTAAACGGTTGGGGGCGTCACCCCACCCCCGCTGAGACTCTGGGGACACCAGCCTGGGCTTGTTTCAGTGGAGAGGGAGGGGAGAGGAAAATGGGGGGGGTCGTTTGAAGCTTCTAGGGTTGGGGCATCTCTTGCTCACAGGTGCAACCCACCTCCAGCTGGGTGGAGGCAAAAAAGGGCGGGAGGGGTGTCTAGGCTAGGGGAGCAGGGACCCAGCTGCCTTGCCAGCAGCGCAGGTGGAAGACAGGCGGACAGAGGCCCAGACGGGTGACCAGACCCAGCTCAGTGCGGCTCCCTGGGAAATTCCCCGAGAGGCCCCTCCCACCCCCGCGCGCCCCTGCCTGCCCCGCACCCCTAGCCTGGGCCGCAGCTTAGACACCCGCCCCTCCAGGCTCACCGCGCTTGAGGATGGCGCTGTGGTGCGGCAGGCGGCCACCGCCCTCCAGGGCAGAGCAGTTCCAGCGCTGGTCCCGAAGCTGGTGCTGACACTCGTGAACCGCGATGTGCAGACCCTGAAGCGCCGACGCCGTCACGTCGGGGCTGCGTAGACACAGGCCTAGCTGTCGCTTACTCAAACCCGACAGGGTCAAGCACACGGTGTTGGCAGTCAGCGGCGGCTCACCAGGAACTTTCAGGCCCAGAATCTCATTGCTTAGAGCCCTGGGAACAACGGACAAGGCGTCTCGGGATCTGTGGTCCAAGTCACTTGCCCTCCCTCCGACTCCCCAACCCATGCCAGGTCGGTGCTTTTCCCGTTGGCTGGAAGACAGGAGAAACTGCTCACCGACTGCACAAGGCCAAGAACAGGAGACCCGCGAGGCCCGAGGGCGGAGGTCGAGACCGGGGCTCCTCCAGCATGTCGAAGCCCGGAGGCTCCGGGAGGCGGATCGGTCAGCGCCTGCAGGACAGGGGATTTGATGGGCAACAGAGCGGCTCCCGGGAATCCGAGGATGCGTTACCTTCGGCCTCTTAAGCCACCGGAGCCGCCCCACTGACCTTTCTCACCTCTCCCCAAACTAAACAATAAGTCACCCCTTGATTCCCAGAGTCTCTCCTCAGGAGCTCTTTAAAGAAGGGTCCAAGCCTCAGAGCTCACGGGAGTCTCTGGAGCTCTACCCTGTCAGAAACAATGCCCCTGTCCTGAGATACACTCACATGCAAACTCAAGACAGTTGCTCTCAAACCCTCGCCCCCACCTCACCAACCCACTGCTCCCTCTTTGAGGGCCCCACGACTGACTTCCCCCGCCTTTACAGGGATAGAGGGAGGGATCGGAAGGGGGTTCCCCACCACCTGGAGGGGGTGTCGCCTGCCGGTGCTGGCAATAGCAGGCAAGCTAGGTTAGAAGGGTCCAAGACCAGGCTCTCCACCCCACTCTACACCCTCCGGGGGCCCAACAGGAAAAAACAAACAAACAAACAAAAAAACCGAGAGGCTCTAGGCGAGGGGGGAAACCAGGTGCCCTCCTGCAAGTGCCACAATCCGAGTCTCTTTCCCATCTAACTCCACTTTCCTAACTACGTGCTCGGTGCCACCCGACTGGTCCCCGCGGGGCCCCCCCCCCCCCCCCCCCCCCCCCCCCCCCCCCCCCGTCCCCACCTCTTTCCTTTCGCCTTCATTGCCCTCTAATCCGGAGGCGACCCTTTAGTCTGTCTGCATCTCTAGCAATAGCTCTGACTCTCTCTTCGTGTCTGTGCTCTTGTGGGTGGATGTCTGTCTGTCTGTCTGCCCGCATGCCTGTCTGGTCTGGGTGCGCGCGTCTCTGCCCTCCCTGTTTTCCCGCCTCGCATTTACCTCCAGCGGTTCAGGTGCACGGTCCACGGCCCACGCGGCTGGGTCGCCTGGGCTCGGCTCGGTGCTTCTTAAACCGTGGGGAGACAGTGTCGGGCTCTGCCTCCTCGACACACCAGCATTCTTCCAGCTGGGCCACTCCTCTTTGCCGCTTCCCCAGCGCCGGCCGCGGAGAGGAAGGGAGGGTAGAAGGAGAAAGAGATCCAGAGAGCTAGGGAGCGAACCCGCAAGCGGAGCACTGGGGGCTTTGGCTCTGCTCCGCCTAGCTCACGGGTGGTTCTTCTGGAGCTGACGAAGCTGCGGCCCCTCCCAGAGCCCGGGGCATCCCAACCCCACCCGCACCCCACCCCTTGCCTTGACCAGGGGAACGCAGCTGCCCCCCTCTCGGCGTACACACACACACCCTCTCCCCCGACGCCCGGGTTCAGGATCAGGTCCACTCAAGGGTGAAGTGGCCAGAGTTTTTCTCACCTGCTCTGGGGTCTCCAAGGCTGTAGAGTGGGTGCAGTGACCCAGCTAAGGAGCCAGGACCCGGCCCTAATGGCAATATCTTTCATCATTTCTCTTTGCCTCAGTTTCCCCAGCGAATGGGATGACTGGAGAGCTCCTTTGACAAGATGAGGACGGAGCTGAACTACCTTCGCGTTTCAGACTTTGGGCAGTCGCTGGTAGAGCCCACAGCCTGAGCGCACCACAGGGCACTCTGAGCCTGCAAGAAGAGAGTTCTGCTCTGCGGCTTGGCTCCGGCCCACCTCCTAGCCATACGCCTGCCCTTTGGGAGGGGTCAGCTTCGGCCTCAGAATTTGTCCCCATTTAAAGGCTCCGGTAGCCCCCAAAGATGTCCTGCCTATCCCTGCGCCTCCCGTTTGTAGGCATCCTTCCCAGAGGTCTCCTGTCCAGAATTCCTGGGTTTGCTCTTGAGATGGCCCAGATTCCTGCGCCAGACTTGCACACTTGCTTCCCACGGACGGAGGAAGGCCTTGAGATTCCAAAATTGAGCCCAGCACCATGACAGCAGGTAAAAACCTGGTCTTGGGGTGCACGGGCGGAAGGAAAACGCCTTAGGGAGCTCTCGCGGCAGCGAAGGGGTTAGACGTCACCGCACTCCCGCCTGACTCACCCTCCTAGCTCTAACCACTGCGGACTATTTTTGCCAGAGAGGGGCCCCAGGCTTCCCAACCGCCCGAAGCCCCTGCCAGACCGCACACCAAAGCACGGCTGGCCCTGAGCACCCAAGGCTCACTGACTCAGGGACCACCCCCAGGAAACAGAAGCACAGGGCTGCTACTCACAGCCACAATCACCTCTTCCCTGGTGGTGACCCGCAGCCCTGCTGGGCATCCAACCCCTGGTCTGCATTGTTGCAAGTCTTGTCTTGGGCTGAAGGGGGCGCCATGACAGTGTTCCCGAAAAGGTTAGGGATTTCCGTTGGTGGCGGTATTTACTGAATGCTGGGGCGGTGAGAGTGCCTTCATCCCTACAATGCACAGCCTAGACCACAGGGGTTACTTTTATGATTCCTCACCTCTGAGGTAGGGAAAGGCAACCCAAGAGCTGAACCATCTTCCTATTTAGAGGGCAAGGGTCAAACCATGTATGACTTTTGAGGTCACAAGCCCTATCTCTCACAGAAGTTTCCACCCTTACACCTGGACTCAGGATCCCCACCAGTGCCCCATCTTTTCTCCTGCTTGTCAGCCTGGGACTCACCCAGATCCCTGGAGGAGGGGAGTGGTGTTTCCTATTCCCCATTTTTCCATAAGCTTCTCATGGACATTCATGTTTCTTCATATGGCTGTGATCTCTCTCATGTTTTGGATTTTATTTTTGTTTTGTTCCCTTTTGTTCCTTCTCTGATACTAGACTTGTCTGGCTCAGCATACAGTCAGGTGTCAAGAAGGGACTGGGGTCAGAAGCACGGCCTTAGGTTCAACTTCTCAGTGACCTGGGGGCTCCCCAAGTTGGACTGTTTCAAACCTAAGGACTCATACTGGTGCTCCTCCCTGATGAAGCCTAGCTCTGAGATAAGAAGCCACAGGCAGGGAGGCTTGGGTGGCCTGAGTAGGCCCACAGTGCCCTCCAGCCCACCGGCTGGCCTGAGCAGTGACCCACAGGCAGCTTGAGGGCGGTGGGACAGGCGGGGCCTGGAGAGGGCTGTGGGTGCACACCCATTGCCTAATACCCCAAGCACGCAGCCAGCTCCAGGAAAGGGGAGGGGCAGGAATCAGAGAGACCTTAACAAGGGTTGGGACAGTGACAGGAGGGGGAAGGAAGGGGACTGCCATCACTGCAGGGAGGAAATAAGAGTAACCTGGTCCACCTTCCTCTTGAAAAAAGTAGAAGGCTGCTCTGCCCATCGCGGGAATAGAGGGTATAGCAAAAGCATTGTGGGAAGAACGTTGAGGCCCTGCAGGGTGGGAGCCAAATTAAAAAGTAGGAGCCTCTAGAGATGGGGGATCAAGCAACTGAGGAGGTGGCCAAAGCTCGGGAACCTCCCCCCCCACCCCATGTTTGCCTTGGCCCGGGGTCCTGGGTGACTCATCTGTTGCTAAGCGGCTGATAGGGGCGGCCAGCCCAGGGAACCCAAATTATAGGCCCGGGAGGGATGGATGCACCCGTGGCGGTGAGCTCAGCTGTGCTGCCTACCCTCCACCTCACACGTCTTCTGCTGCAGCACCAAAGGCCACCACCCGGAGGCACCAGAGGAGCTGCAGACAAACTGCTGGACTTCAAGGAAGCCTCCACATTCCGCAGTTGTTAGCCTCAAGGAGACCCAAAGGGCAGTGCTGTTGAGTACTGGTGCTTCAAAGGCAAGAGGCTCTTCTGCCCAAGAACTCTCAGCCCTGTTTCCCCCCTTTCTTTCTAGATCCTAAGATCTAAGCAAAGCTCCTTTCCCCTCCACTACCTCTCTTCTATCCCTATGGGGGTGGGGGATAAGGAAGTGGAGGGGGGTTGCTACTGATTTTCTGTTTCAACCCTTTAAAGTTATCTGTAGTCAGAGTGATACATAAGGAGCTGGATGTGGTGACACACACCTGTAATTCTAGCACTCAGGATGCTGAGGCTAATCTGGGCCACATAGCAGTATCCATTACTACTTTAATCCCACCACTCAAGAGGCAGAGGCAGGCATATCTCTGTGAAATTGAGGTCAGCCTGGTTTATATAGTGATTTCCAGGCCACCCAGGGCTACAGGGAGACCTTGTCTCAAAAAGACCAAAATGGGCTGGAGAGATGGCTCAGCGGTTAAGAACACTGACTGTTCTTTAGAAGACCCAAGTTCGAATCCCAGCACCCACATGGCAGCTAACGACTGTCCATAACTCCAGTTCCAGGGGATCCGACAGCCTCTTCTGTCCTCTGCAGGCATTGCCCTACACAGGTGCACTTACCTACATGCAGACAATACACACATACACATAAAATAAAAATAATAAATGAAATATTTAAAAAGACCAAAACAAACAAAAAAATAAATGATATGGGAGAAAAATAAAGCAGAATACTAGAGATTGGTAGTGGGATTTTATAAGGGATGAGAGAGAGGAGATGTGCTGGATGCTTTAGTGTCAACTTGACACACCTGGGTTGAGGGAGCCTCAATTGGGGAATTGCCTTTATTGGACTGGCCTGTGGCCATGTCCATGGGGCACCTTCTTGATTGTTGAGTGACGTGGGAGGGCCCAGCCCACTGTGGGTGGTGCCACCCCTGGGCAGGTGGGCCTGTGTTGCATAAGAAAGTAGGCTGAGCGGGGGGCCAGGGGAGCAAGCCAGTAAGCAACATTCCTCCATGGCCTGTGCTCCAGCTCCTGCTTCCAGGTTCCTGCCCTGAGGTCCTACCTTGGACTCCTGGATGAACTGTGACCCAAGAGATGTAAGCTAAATAAAGCCTTTCCTCCCCAAGTTGGTATTGGTCAGAGTATTTTGTCACAGCAATGAAGAAACAAACTAAGACAGGAGGAAATGAAGGAACAAAGGCTTGAAGATACCTAAAGAAGAACATTCCAGGGGCTGGAAAGATAGCTCAGCGGTTAAAAACACTGACTGCTCTTGCAGAGGACATGGATTCGATTCCCAGCACCCACATGGCGGCCACAAACCTTCCTTAACTCCAGTTCCAGGGGAATCTGAAGCCCTCTTCTGACCGTTGCAGTGTTTCATGACACAGGTGCACTCATATACATGCAGGCAATACACTCATACACATAAAATAAAAATAATATTTTTTTTTTGGCTTTTTGAGACAAGGTCTCCCTGTTGCCTCAGCTGTCCTGGAACTCACTATGTAGACCAGGCTGGCCTTGAACTCACAGAGGTTCGCCTGCCTCTCCCTCCAGAGTGCTGGGATTAAAGGCGTGTGCCACCATGCCTGGCTAAAAATAAAATATTTTTTTAAAAAAATAATAAACATTTAAAAAAAGAAGAAATGGTTAAAAAAAAAAGAGGTCCCCAAAGAGTGACAGTTTTTTTTAAAAATATTTTATTATTTTTATCTTATGTGTGTATTGGCTGCATGTAGGTAAGTGCACCTGTGTCGTGCAATGCCTGAGAAGGACAGAAGAGGCTGTTGGTAACTCCCTCATACTGGAGTTACGGACAGTTGCTAGCTGCCATGTGCGTGCTGGGATTCGAACCCAGGTCTTCTGCAAGAACAACCAGTGTTCTTAACCGCTAGCCATCTCTCCAGCCCCAGGGGACAGTTTTTAAAAATTAGATTTATTTATTCATTATTTAGTGGGGTGTGGATGTGCGGTGGCATGTGTATGGAGAGCTAAGACACCTTGGAGGAATGG
This sequence comes from Nannospalax galili, assembly GCF_000622305.1. Taxonomy (NCBI): domain Eukaryota; kingdom Metazoa; phylum Chordata; class Mammalia; order Rodentia; family Spalacidae; genus Nannospalax; species Nannospalax galili. The sequence continues at coordinate 677,772 of NW_008355797.1, forward strand.
TTCTCTCCTTCCACCATGGGAGTCTATGAGATTGAACTCCAGTGGTCAGGTTTGGGAGCAAATGCCTTTACCCACTGAGCCATCTTGCCAGCCTGTGGCAGTCAATTTTGTATCAATTTTGAAAAGGGACCCCAGCCTGCTCTTGCTACACACTGGCAAGCAGCTGATAATGTAGAAAGAATAGGCATGGGCTTTCTTTGAGTTCAAATACTCGGGACTGCCAGTCCTGGTGGGGCATGCCTCTAATCTTAGCACTTGAGAAGTGGAGGCTGGAAGATCAGGAGTTCAAGGCCAGTCTCCACTACACCTTGAATCTGAGACCAGCTTAGGCTGTATAAATTTTGGAGACGAGAGAGAGAGAGAGAGAGAGAGAGAGACAGAGACAGAGACAGAGACAGAGAGACAGAGAGAGAGAGGAAGAAACCCTCAAAAAACAAAACTTTTCATTCCTTCTGCCTCAGCCTCTCAAGTTCTGGCATTGCAGGCATGTGCCACCATGTAGAGTTGAACTGGGTTTTATTATAATTCTAATTATAATTAATTAATTAATTAATTATTGAGATGGGGTCTTGCTACACATTCCAGGCTGACCTTGAATTCACTGTGTACCCCAGGCTGGCCTCAAATTTGAAGCAATCTTCTTGAGTCTTTTCTGTTTGCTTGCTTGTTTCCCAAGTACTAGGATTATGAATATGCTCCACCACACCTGGCTGGTCTGTTTGCTTGTTCATTTAATTGTTTATGTTTATTTATTTAACATGTGCGTGTGTGTGTGTGTGTGTGTGTGTGTGTGTGTGTGTGTGTGATGCGCAGATCTGGGCTTACATGGAGGTCAGAAGACAACTTTCAGGAGATGGTTTTCTCCACCATGTGGGTCCTGGATCAAACTCAGGTCCTCAGGCTTGACAGTAGTGCCTTTACCTGCTTTACCTTGTGATCTGTTTCTAGTTTTATTAAAAAATATTTTATTTATGGGGCTGGAGAGATGGCTCAGCGGTTAAGAGCACTGACTACTCTTGCAGAGGACCTGGGTTTGATTCCCAGAACCCACATGGCAGCTATGAACCGTCCTTAACTCCAGTTCAGGGGAATCCGAAGACCTCTTCTGACTTCCTAGGCATTGCACAACACTGGTGCACTCACATACATGCAGGCAATAGACGCATACACATAAAATAAAAATAATAAAATATTTTAAAAATTATTTTTATTTTATGTGCATGTGTGTGTAGGTAAGTGCACCCATGTCATGCAATGCCCATGGAGGACAGAAGAGGCTGTCAGATCCCCTGGAACTGGAGTTCTAGACAGCCATCAGCTGCCATGTGGGTGCTAGGATTCGAACCTGGGTCTTCTGCAAGAACATTAAGTGTTCTTAACCACTGAGCCATCTCTCCAGCCACCACCACCCTTTCTATTTTTAAAGACAGTGTCTCTCTTGTATCCCAGGATGGTGGAGAATCACTGAACTTCTGGTCTTCCTGCCTCCTGAGTGCTACAATTACAGGCATGTGCCAGGATGTCTGGGTTTTGTGGCTGTTGTTTGTTGTGGTGCTGGGATTCTAAGCCAGGGCTTCTTGCATGCTAGGCAAGCATTTCATCAACTGAGCTATAGTCTTAGCCATTTATTTGTTTGTTTGTTTATTTATTTATTTATTTATTTATTAATAAGATCTTATGCAGCCTAGGCTGGCTTTGAACTCCTGATCCTCAGCCTCCCATGTATTGAGATTAGAGATGTAATCCCAGAGCCACTGGCACTCAACTCTGGTCTGGGTTTTGAATTGACTTTAACATTGATTGGATTTATTAGCTGTGACCTCGAACCACTACCTCATCAATTGCTTCCTTGGTAAATGAAAGAGAGGAGAAAGATCCTACCTTGGAGGGTGAGAGGGATTCCCTGTGTGGCAGTGGGGCATAATAACCAAGCTGGCAGTGCCCCCTATTTCCTATATAGGGAACAGCAGCTCGTTCAACAAGGAAGCATGACCTTGAAGATGGATTGGAGTCTCTAGGAAAGAATAGTGCAGAGTGGATGAGATTGTTGCTGGCACTTGGATGAAAGTAGGAAACAATAGATTTGTGGTACCAATGGAAGCATAAATTTGTTCATCTTGAGCTGGGAAAGTGTGATGGCACATGCCTGTAATCTCAGTACTCAAGAGTCTGAGACAGAAAGGATCATTATGAGATCCAGTTGTATTTCGAACCCCAGGTTAGGCAGAGCTACACAGCAAGATCTCTTCTCAAAACAATAGCAACAGCAAAAGCAAAAAGCAAAACAAATCTGATAATGCAGGTTCCTTTCAGCAGGCATCCTCTTCCCAGTCCTCTGTGACCTGACACCTACTCAACTATCCCATCCTTTTGGAGACTAGTTGTCAGAGACTCAGTTCTGGCTCAGCATCATAGCCCTTTCACTGTAGGCTCAGGTCCCTCCCCTAATGACAGGCACAGCCTGAAACATGCCTCAAGGTGACACACCATAGGATGACAGAAGGTACCCAGAGCGACAGAGTGACACATACATGCACATATTTAATCTCCCCCATGCACACACTCATCCACCCACCTCCAAACACAATTCCAGACACTTTCCATCTTACAGTCAAGCTTCTGTGGCAGATACTACCTCTCTCAACAAACTGCCTTAGGCAGTTACTGTGGCAAAATGACTTAGTGATCTCTCCAAAATTATTTGGAAAGGGTTCCAAATGGCTCTCTTTAGAAGTTTCTGAGCGTACCAGTATTGCATGCTCAGAACACATGCTTTCTCAACTTACATTCACATTGTTGCACATAGACAATTGAGCTTTCATATCTCACACATAAAAACTGCTGTACAGGTGGGTGTGGTGGCACATGCCTGTAGTCCCAGCACTTGGGAGGCAGAGGCAGGCAGATGTCTGCAAGTTCAAGGCCAGCCTGGTCTACATAGTGAGTTCCAGGACAGCTGGGGCTACAGGGAGACCCTGGCTCAAAAAGACAAAAACAAAACAAAACAAAAAACTGCTGTAGTGCCTCAGGTTTCTCTCCACCACCAGCCCACCCGTCCACCCCACACCCCCCCGGGAATCCCTGACCACAGCTCCGCCCATGCCGTCTCCCCCTTTTCCTTCCCTGTCCAGCCGTTGGAGTTCCTGGGCGGAGAAGCGTCTCGATGGAGTCTCTGGCCAGAACCACAGCTTTCGTTCTGCTATTTAGGATGGGGGAGAGAAGGGACAATAGCGCCCTGACGTCGAGGGGACAGCCCCAATATGCTTGGGGAGGCAATCTACGTTCGGGACAGGTTGTCCCCAAGCACTCTGTCTCCGCGCCCCCTGGCGGATGCCTGTCCCCGACGGGCTGGGGACGCGAAGAGGAGTGAGGCCGGCGCGCGTGGGAGGGCGTCCCAAGGGGAGGGGTCGGCGGCCAGTGCAGACCTGGAGGCGGGGGCCACCAGGCAGGGGGCGGAGGTGAGCCCCGACGGCCAGCCTGTCAGCTCTCTGCTCAGACGGGCGGGAGCCAGGGCCCTGCTCGCTGCTCATTGTCTGTGGCCCTGACCGGTGCGCCCCGGTGCCCATAGTGCGGCCGGAGGGGCAGCCTCTTCTCGTCATTGTAGTCAGCGCCGCAACTATAAGAGGCGGTGCAGCCTTCAGTGGCCGCTCAGCCCACCAGCCAGGACAGCGAACCATGCTGCCCGCCGCCCGCCTCCAGAATTGTTAGAGCCAGACTGAGAACTCGCCTCTGTCGCCGCCGTCGCGTCCAGTCCCACCGTCGCGGGCAGCAGCCAAAGCCGCCACAACTGCAGCACAGAACCGGCCAGGCCAAGCAGGCCATGGGGTTCTGGACGCTGCTGCCCAGCTGGGTTTCTGCTATGTTGCTACTGGCACTGGCCGCTCTGCCCGCAGCCCTGGCCGCCAACAGCAGTGGCCGATGGTGGTAAGTGAGCTGGTGCGGGGTCGTCACTTGTGCTGGGGCACAGAGCCAGGAACCAGCCCTACCCAGCTCCCACGTTGTGGGGATCACCAGCCACAGACTCCCTGCCGCACTATGATTTCACCACAGTGAGGGTGCTCTCACCTGGAGCTGCCCCAGAGACTCCAGCTCTGCTGAACTAGGGTGAATGGTTTGCGGGCAGAAGCGGAGCTACCCCAAGCTCTGAGCCCACGCATCTAGTAGAAATAGCCCTTCCTCCTTTGAGTACCAGTTCAAGCCTCGCTGTGGTGGCTGGAAACCTTACAGGATTCCCTCAGGTCTTGAAGGGAAGAACCCAGTGTTAGCTTAGAAAGGGATTAAGAAGAGGTGGGATTCCTAAGCATTTCAAGGTGGGCAAGGGTGCAGGCCACAATTTCCTCTTATGGACTGATTTGAACGAGGCTGGACGAGCCTAGATAGTCATGCAGTCCCTGGACCCAGGGCCCCTGGCACCCAGCTCTACCAAACTCAGGAGCTGGGGAGCTGTTACTGATCCTCTGCTGCTCTCTCTAGGCACACAGCCCCAGGTAGAGGACAGGGTGGGCACAAACCTATATGGTCAAGGTTGCAGGTCTCCTTCACCAAGCTGAGCTCTTATTATTATACGTCCCACCAGGGGCATCGTAAATGTAGCCTCCTCCACGAATCTGCTGACGGACTCCAAGAGTCTGCAACTGGTGCTAGAGCCCAGTCTGCAGTTGCTGAGCCGCAAACAGCGGCGGCTGATCCGCCAGAACCCGGGGATCCTGCACAGCGTGAGCGGAGGGCTGCAGAGCGCAGTGCGCGAGTGCAAGTGGCAGTTCCGGAACCGCCGCTGGAACTGCCCTACTGCTCCCGGGCCCCACCTCTTCGGCAAAATCGTCAACCGAGGTGGGTGCCCAGGAAGGTGACGCTTCCGGGATTAGGGGAAAAAGCAGGGTCAGCCCCAGGGCATGGGCGGGCGAATGCAGGGAAGACATCCCAGGCGGAGCGGGGGTTACAGAGCGACCTGCCCCGCGCTAGCTCGGGCCAGACTTTATACCAGGCTCTTTCCAGCCATGCACTTTAGCATGAAGCTTAACTTTTCTGAGTCACAGACCCAGAGAAAGTGAATTCCAGATCCTGGGCGCTGGGTGACCGTTGCGTTTTCCCCGACCCCCAGCCTTCCTCAAAGGCGCCTGGGAAACTGCTCTCTGCCGGCACAGGTCGTGCTTCGTGCGCAGCAAACTTGCATCGCCAACATGGACCGAAAGGTTGCATTAGTGGAGGTCTTGGCAATGCAGAGTTCTTCTGCTCCCCTCTTTTGGAGTTTTCTCTTTGGAGCTGCCCCACTTCCGCTCTAGAGTCAAAAGGTTCCCAAAGAGTCTCTGCAAGGCGCGATCACAAGCATATTCAAGGATGGGGCCCGCGCACCTGCCTTTTCCATGAGACCAGGCGACCAGCTTTCCAGATCTTCAGTCTGTCCAACTTTCAGAACTCCAAGGGCGGAGTCGGGGCTTTGGGCTGCAGGGTACAAACCTTCCAAAGTGGGTGCTGGCCAGGCCCCGCGCATCCTCTCACTGGTCGCTTCACTCACAGGCTGCCGGGAAACAGCGTTTATTTTCGCCATCACCTCCGCCGGGGTCACACATTCGGTGGCGCGCTCCTGCTCCGAGGGCTCCATCGAGTCTTGCACTTGTGACTACCGCCGGCGCGGCCCCGGGGGGCCCGACTGGCACTGGGGAGGTTGCAGCGACAACATCGATTTCGGCCGCCTCTTTGGCCGAGAGTTCGTGGACTCTGGGGAGAAGGGGCGGGACCTGCGCTTTCTCATGAACCTGCACAACAACGAGGCTGGCCGCACGGTGAGTAGATCCCGGGGGCTCTACGTCGCAAGTGGCGAGGGTTGGGGGAAGTAACAGTAACCATAGGGCCAACCAGGGGCATTCTGGGGAAGCAGGAGTCTTGGAGGGAAGACAGAGATGAGGTGGTGGCTGAGGGTAAAGGGATGCCTGGGTTGAAGACCGACAGAAGAGGTTAACAAGCCACGCAGCTCGTGGGATGTGTTGCCTGTGGCTCCATTGCAGTTTCGAAGATAAAGTTGAGGGGCCGAGACCGAAACTCCGGCTCGGAGCAGAGTTCGCTCCACATCTCAGCAGGACATTTCGTACCTCCCTCCCCCTGGCTTAGTTACACCCCAGCCTTTGATGAGGCCTTAGAGAGGAAACGGTATCTGGGACGGTGGCTTTGGCGCTTGCACACCTTCTCTTCCCTCATCTCTCCAGACCGTGTTCTCTGAGATGCGCCAGGAGTGCAAGTGCCATGGGATGTCTGGCTCGTGCACCGTGCGCACGTGCTGGATGCGGCTGCCCACGCTGCGTGCTGTCGGTGACGTGCTGCGCGACCGCTTCGACGGCGCCTCTCGAGTCCTCTATGGCAACCGCGGTAGCAACCGCGCTTCCCGGGCCGAGCTGCTGCGCCTGGAGCCCGAAGACCCTGCGCACAAGCCGCCCTCCCCTCACGACCTCGTCTACTTCGAGAAATCGCCCAACTTCTGCACGTACAGCGGACGCTTGGGTACGGCGGGCACGGCAGGGCGTGCTTGCAACAGCTCTTCTCCTGCGCTGGACGGCTGCGAGTTGCTCTGCTGTGGCCGGGGCCACCGCACGCGCACGCAGCGCGTCACTGAGCGTTGCAACTGCACCTTCCACTGGTGCTGCCACGTCAGCTGCCGCAACTGCACGCACACGCGCGTACTGCATGAGTGTTTGTGAGGCGCTGCGTGAAGTCGGCATCCTGGAAACACGCCCTTCCAGTCCCTCCCAGACTCGGTCGCTGGCACTCAAGACCCTGATGTTCGCCCACCCTGCACCTCCAGTCACGTTCTCGCGCCTCTCCCACCTCCTACTTGGGGACTCCTCAAACCACTTGCCTGGGGCAGCGCGAACCTCTTGCCATCTTCGAGGCCCCTGCCCCAACCTACCTCCCACTTTCTCCGCGGGAGACCCCTTGTTGCACTGCCCCCTACTTGGCCCGGAGGTGAGGGAAGGATTCCTCTCCCCCTCACACCCCTCCGCTCCTGAGTCCCTGCTCGGCAGTGCCAAGTGCCAGTCACCTCTCTCCCTATCTCCTTCCCCTTTGTCTTGTGTTCTCTGTGTCCCTACAGGCCCCTTTCCATTCTTTGGCCAAAAGTGCAGGCCCTGAAGACACACCTGGGCATTAGGGCCTTTCCGTCCCACCTGTAGCTGAAGTGAGAGGTTCCAAGGTGAAATCGCAGCTGTGGTGATGTGGAAAATGAGGTTGGGGAGCCCAGCAGAAAAAAACCCATTCTCCTAAGTCTCCGGTGCGGCCCGGAGCCATTGAACAGCTGTGAACCATGCCTCCCTCACCACCTCCTACCCCTTCCTGTCCTGCCTCCTCATCAGTGTGTAAATAATTTGCACTGAAATACAAAGCCAGGACTTAGGTTGTTGTAAATAAAACTATTTATTGTGCTGGGTTCCAGCCTGGTTTGCAGAGCCCACCTTCACCATTCCCTCTTCTTGTTTCTTCCCAGTTCCTCAAAGGTGCCTTTACCCACAGGATTTCCTTCTACTGTAGCTATTAGTGGCTCTTCACCCCCACCAATGTAGTATCTTCCTCTGCAAATAAAGTCTTTATTTTTATCAAGGACTTGGTAGCTTTTCCTTGACTCCAGAACACAGCATGGCTTATAGTGGCCCTTCCTCTCCAGGGTGCTTACTTCTCTTAAGTGGGGTAAATACATTGTTGAGGAACTGTGTTTCTAGCCCTGAAAGAGGACCCTGACATTCTGACCCTTGGATGACCCTAAATGAGGCCTCTGGGGATCCAGGTCTCCTGAGAGAAGAGCCTGGTCAGGAGCTAAAAGATCCTGCAGTGCTCTTCGTCCTGTTCTAACAGCAGCTGGTTGTGTGATGTGGACAAGAATGTTGACTTGATGAATGATGGGATTCAATAGACAAGTGTGAGCATGTTCTGAAAAGTAGGAAAACCCACAAAAACGCAAGCAGAAAGGGTGTCATTGCCGATTAAGTGGAGCCTGTCTTCTTTTGCTGGGGTCTGGGCTTTAGGTGGTAGTGGGCACATGCCTTTAATCCCAGCACTTGGGAGGCAGAGGCAGGCAGATCTCTGTGAGTTCAAGGCCAGCCTGGTGGTCTACATAGAGTTCTGGGCCAGCTGAGGCTACAGGGAGACCCTGTCACCAAAAGACAGAGAGAGAGAGAGAGAGAGAGAGAGAGAGAGAGCACACCGGAGGGTTAGACTTCAAACATGGAGTAACACAACCAAAAGGAAACCCAAGTGTTGTTGGCCCATAACCAAATCATTAAGCTTAAGCTAATCATTCCCACAAAGATCCAGAATGAGATTTCATTACTAACAATACCTATAGGACACCTCTGTGTGCATAGTCAGTCTGCAGGATGCTAATCCCGCCCATAGCCCTAAACCTAACTAGCTCTCTCCCCTCCTTCCTTCCTTGTCCAACCATGCCCTTAACCCTAACTCCAGGGAATACTAACACTTCCTGAACTCTACTCTATCCTTAATCACAAACCCAGGGGAGGACCAGAAAAAGCAGCAGGGGGACTATGAAGCACCCATGGGCAAGGACTGGCTTCAGCCTACTTGAAATTTACTTCTTGTGAAGACTCTTTAGCTATCTTTGCAGCCTGCCACCTCTCCCTGGAGGGTGTAAACTCTGATCCCTGTTGGTCTTTGGGCTCTGTTTGAGGGCAGGAGAGTAGATCCAAGGGCTGCTCAAGCCAGCAGCACATTTCTTTCCCTTTCTCTCCAATGGCCAACCAGCACCATCTCAGCTCTGACCTTGGGTAGGAGGCATCTGAAATGTCCTGAGTTTGCAGTAAAGAGCATCTTGTAGAGAATAGCCAATCCCTAAACCAAGAGCTTTTACATCCCTAGATCCAAAAGTAAGAAGTGATTGGGCTGCCCCAGGTGTGTGTGTGTGTGTGTGTGTGCGCGTAGTGTGAGAACTTGGGCCACTGCTGGACAATGCTCAGAGTTCAGGAGATGCTACAGGATAGGGAGTTCAGGCTATCTCCCACCACTTTCACCTAACTCCTAACTCTAGGGATTGGAGATTTGGGGCCTTGAAATTGGAATGTTCTGAGCTGGACTGACTTGTAAGAGCTAGAAGAAGAACAAGGAGAAGCAATTCTTTCTTTCTTTCTTTTTTTTTTTTTTTTTTTTTTTTGTTTTCCAGGGTTGATTGTTTTCTAAAACATCCTCTGTTGTTTTAACTACTAATTGGGACAGTTATTATTTATCCTTCAAGGAAGTAATAAAGTTCAAATGAAGTAGTATGTGAGGTTTTGGGTCATTTGAACACTTACTGATACCTTTTCTGTACCAAGCATATGCCAAATGCTGGCAATACAGTCATGTGCAAGTCAGAGTCCCTGCATAGAGGAATTTATAGTTCTGTCAGGAAATCAATCAACAAACCTTGTCAGTATAACAGAAGAGTACATTGAAAAGCTGATGATATGAATATGAAGGAAGTTTGAGGACAGAGATCCATATCCAAGCCCTCAGCAGGGCAGAGGCCCCCTCTTCCAGGGGCTGGGACTTGGAAGAAGGGTGCCACAATAAAGCTGGGCCCTAACAGGGCATGCACAAATAAAGTGAAAAACCTCAAGTAAAATGGTTGGGAGTGTGGCTCAGAGGCAGAGCGTCTAACTAGCATGTGCAAGGACTTGAGTTTGATCCTCAGCACTGGGAGGAAAAAAAATAAGTAAATAAAAGAGTAGTAGGATGGCAGGTATTACATAGGAGCACACTGCCTTGCTGTTATGATCAAATGTGCTGTCTGTGCTGCTCTCACTCAACTCAGTAGATCCTGGGGAGAAAACTAGCTATACCTAGAAAGAGTCTCAGGGCCCCAAGTACGGGGCAGTGGCCATAAGACAGTGTCATCAGGAATGTGCCTCAGGCACTTTCCTGCAGCTTCCACCCACTTCTGACCCTCAAGTGCCACACATACACATACACATCCAGGGGGATCTGAGGCTGGCAGGGACCCTGGACACAAGGGTGACCTCAGTAAGTGCAGGAGGGACTAGTCCTGAAATATCCTAGGGGTGATGGAAAAGCTGAGCGGTCTGAGATGGCAGGGCTGCATAGTCCCTGGGGGGTCAGCAAACTGGCTCCGTGAACACCCTGCCACACACACTTGCACCTCGGAAAAACCCCGTCAGTGGGGCTGCAAATACCCTAGGGTCCAGCCTCCCTTCCCAATGGCCCCAAGCTGGCTCAGTCCTCCCTTCCAGGCCAGAGGGAGAAAAATAACAAGATGAGGAGAAAATAAGCTGTTTGGCTGTGGTGTGAGCAGGAATATCCAGGCAGAGCTGCCCACCACTCACCCTTACTCACTCTTTCCACACCCAGCAAGGGCCCAGCATGAGACAGACCACCCCCCTGCCCCCTCCCCCGTCTGGGCTAAAAGCAGACAGGCCGGTGAGAGAGCAGCAGGTTATAAATATGCCCAGGGAACTGCCGCCAACTCTCTCCCTTGTCATCCCCTGGGAGGGGGTAGGGTGGGGTGGCACCTAGGAGGAGCCAGGGCTGCCCTATTCTCTGAGGCCCAGGAGGAAGTGGGGCTTCCAGCTGGCTACTGCAATTTGTTTGTGTTTGCTTTTTCTAAGTAAGTGAACCACTGCCACTCCATGATCTCTGAGCATTTGTTCATCTCAGAAATGGGGTTCCTACCCTCCTTGGGCCATGGCAAAAAATTCATTATGAAAGAGCCCAAAGCCACCTACTCTGTTTCAAGGTGTACCCCAGTGTCACTTTTCTTTACACCCTCAAGAAAATTCACTCACTGAGAAGGCACTTCCTGAGGTGCACACACACATGTGCATTGGAGAGTATTATGCACATGTGCATGCAGGACACAGCTGTCCCTGTTCCATGTGTTTCACATCGAACACACCCACCTACACACACACACACACACACACACACACACACACACACACACACACACACACAGGCGCGCGTGAGGATGTCCTGCCTTTAAACTCTCAACCTTCTAGGGAAAGGGAAGGCTGGCTCTGTCTCAGAGTAGGTTATGTGGAGAGCTGAGGAAGAGAGGCTGAGAACAGGCAAGACCCCCAAACATGCCACCTCCACTACTCCCTTGACAGATGAGAAGTCCTTTCCTCCCTTCCCAACCATCCTCTCCACGTACAGGCTTTGGGCCACCCCGCAGAAAGGAAGAGCCATTTTGTGAGATGCTGAGGACACCTGTCCAGGCTGCCAGAGCCTTCTGCCTCTCCCAGACATTTGCTAAGTAGGTGCCCAGCTAGGGGAGAGGGGCAGCGTCACCCTATGAAGCTCCCAGCCCTCCTCCCTCGGGACTCAACCCCTCCCTTCTCCCTCTTCCTATTAATCCTCGGAAGTGAAGGGGCCGTCCCTGGCGGCCCTTCAGCCCTGTTGTGGCCCCTCGCCCTCCTCGGCTGGCGTCTAATTAACTCCTCCTGCCCCTGGTTTTGTGCGCCCCCCCTACTCCACCTTGTCGGCCCCGCCCCTCCGCTCGGCCCGCTCCCCCCCACGGACATTCCAGCCAGGCCGGGCCAGCGTGCCAGGGCAACCAGGGCCGGACCGAGGCCTAATCCCCCCGCCGCCTGGCCGGGCTCGGGGAGCCCCACTCACCTCCCGGCTCTCCGGGGGCTGCTCGGCTCTGCTGTGGCGGAGACACACAATCGGGACAAAGGCGCAGCCCCCAGGGGGCTAACTCAGCCTTCACGCCCAGGTTGTGCGGCATTTGGGGAGTTTAATGAATTGTCCATCACGCCTTTCAGGGTCCGCCCGTCAGCCTGGATTAATCTTCGGAGCCCTGGTGGGGTAGGAGACACTAAGCCTGTATTTATTACTCTCCCATTGTCACTAATTGAGGTAATTATCTGTGACTCTGGCCTGGCCAACAATGCGGCATTCACTCATGGGACCTCGATGGGCCTGGCTCCCACTCTCCGCACCAATCCTCCCTCCCTTCCTCTCCAAAACGCGCCAAGGGCTAAGATGGGTCCTGGAGCGTGTTGGGAAAGTGGACAGTGCCCCACAATGCTCCATCTCCAACCAGTGTCTCCCAAAGCCACCACCACCATGGAGTTGTGTCTCAGGGAGAAGCTTGGTTCTCCTAAGTAGGTGAGAAAAGAAGGCAGACCTAGGTTTGGCTGGCAGAGCCCTCAGGCCACAGAAAGGCATGCATGTTTCTGAGCTCTTTGGTTTTCTAGATTCTAACACCACATCTGGGTAGGTGGCATCAAGGTCTGCCGGAGCCTTTTTTTTCAGATGCACCACAAGTTCCTGTAGCCTCAAGGACTCTAGAGTATTAGGAGGCACACTGGTCTCTACTGGTGTGTGCTCTAGTGTACTCTTAATGAGGTACTGAAGCTAGACTGGGCTGACTGAATGGCTCTGGGTTGGAGAAGGTAAGAAAAAATAGGAAAGGTGTGTCAGAGAGGCTTGGAAAAGGCAGGTAAAGAACCATCTTGACAGGAAGCAATCCTGTCTGAGTGTTCCCCAGGATCAACATTAATGTTAACCATTAATTAGCACCATGGGGCAACCTTAGGTAAAAACTGATTTAGATGTGTGAGCAGTCCCAAAGAGGAGGTATCATGTGGAGATGGCTTTCTCAGTCCAGGGGATTGATCGACTGATTGGTCCTGGGGAGCAGGTGTATGTATGTTTGTTTGTGTGTGTGTACATGTGCCTAAACACATGCACCTGTATACAATAGATAAGGAGGGTAGATTTGGGCAGAACTAGACTGTGAGGTCCTTGAGGGCAAGAAGGGTTTTGGTCACTTTTCTTTTTACAAGCTCCTAATATTGTGCCTGGAACATAGTAGGCACTGTCAAATGAATGACTGGACACATGAGGCCAGTCCTTGCATTGAGGTAGGGGGGTGTCTGTCCAAACCTCTCTTATACAGCTGCACACAGGCTCTTCATTCTCTGAGTACATGACAGAAGGAAATGTCTAGACCATTGCTGGACAGTCCTAGATGAGCACTTGAACAGCTCAAACACTAAGGACCCTGGCAGAATTCAGAGCTACAGTTTGAACATCGCCACCTTGTGGTAACTCTTGGGTGAGCATCTGGAGAGGTCTGGTCTGGGAGGGCAGCAGCCATGGCCTCCTTTATGTTTGATGCAGCATTGTTATGACTGTTCCTTTGACAGTTTTAAAAATCATCTCCCCGCTTTGTTTTTGAGACAGTGTCTTCCTGTGGTCCCAGCTGGCCTGAATCTCATTATGTAGACCAGGCTGGCCTTGATCTCCCAGAGATCCACCGGCCTCTGCTTCCTGGGTGCTGGGATTAAAGGTATGTGCCCTTGCACCCAGCAGTCTCCCCATTTTTTTGAGGTAGGGTGTCATGTAGCCCAGTCTGGCTTTAAACTCCTTACATTGCTGAGGATGACTGCAAGCACCTGATTCCCTCACTCCCCCCCTCCTTCTGAGTGCTAGACTTTGTGGGCTACCGTGTCCAGTTTATGTAGTTCTGGGAATTGAACTGAGTTATATCAACTGAGTTACATCCCTTTTCCCTTTCTTACGCCATCATTTTTCAGAGCACATGCTCCATGTCAAGCTTGTAGGGGCTGCAGAATGAATCATGATCCTTGAGTTGTTCATACTGTAGCAGCAGATTCCACAAGGCAAGAAAATCAACAAGGTCATAGAATGTGGGTGCAGCTCAGTGAGTAGAGTGCTTGCTTAGCATGCACAAAACCCTGGGTTTGATCCCTGGTACTACTACATAAACTCTGTGTGTGTGTGTATGTGTGTGTGTGTGTGTGTGTGTGTACATGTGTACATGTGCCTGTAATCCCAACATGGGTACATGAGTTCAAGTATTATAAAACAAACAAAATTTTGGGTGTGGGGTACAACCGTTTAACCCCAGCACCCAGGAGGTACAGGCAAGTGGATCTGAGTCTGAGGCTAATTTGGTCTGCATAGTGAATTCTAAGCCAGTAAGGGCTACATAGTGAGACTCTATCTCAAAACAAAGAAAAAAATCTCACATGTAAACAGACAGAAAAAAAAAAACAGAAGGAAGCCAGTCATGGTGGCACATGTCTTTATTCCCAGAACTCAGTAGGCAGAGGCAGGCTGATCTCTTTGGGATGAATGCCAGCCTGGTCTATATAGGGAGTTCCAGGCTAGCTGGGGCTACAGGGAGGCCCTGTCTAAAAGAGAAAGAAAGAAAGAAAGAAAGAAAGAAAGAAAGAAAGAAAGAAAGAAAGAAAGAAAGAAAGAAAGAAAGGAAGAAAGGGAAAGAGAGGGGGGAGGGAGGGAGGTACAGGGAGAACCAGTCTCAAAAAGACCAAAAAAATAAAAAAGAAAGAGGGAGGGGGAGGGGGGAGGGAGGGAGGAAAGGAAGGAAGGTCATGATCAAGCATCAGGAAAATTTTTTCACTGGTATTGAAAAGACACTAAGATATTCCCAGCTCAAAAATTCTCTCTCCTATCTCCCTCAATTCCTTTCACAAAAGCTCAAGTGTGTCTGTTTGGTCTGAGGCAGAGTCTCAATGTGCTTCCCATGTTGGCTTGGAATTCCTGGGCCCAAGGGATCCCCCAGCTTCAGCCTCCCAAGTAACTGGGACTACTACAGATGCATGCTACTGCTCTAGACTAAAGGGAAAATACTATTTATTTATTTATTTATTTATTTATTTATTTATTTTTGGTCTTTTTTGCTGGGACTACAGGCGTGCACCACCACAACTGGCCTGGAAAACGCTTTATTCTTGCCTTCAATAATCACTTCAGAATCTCAGTCCCAGCACTGCTCCAGGATCTCATTCCTCTATACGTCTTTTTTCCTCAGTGCCCTATTCCTGGTAAAATGCCTTCCCACATTCTAGAATGTACCATTCCCTATCTCCCTGTTGAAAACTGCCTCAAATATCCCTCCCTCTTGAAGACTCTTCTACTTTCCCTAGCAAAGTGGACTTACCTGTTTGACACTTGTTGGTGGGACTTTCTTTCATAACACCTACTGGCTACCCATGTGTAGTTATTTATGTAGGTAGTAGATGAAGCTTCTTCCTCCCTGAGGACGTGGGCTCTGTGTTTTCCTCATCTTGCCATCCTTTCCAGCATGGAGCTAGGGACATCATATGCCCTCATTATATGATGAATATGTGGCTGGATGGGATCATGGATGAAGAAATAGATGCTTGGATAGATGGATATGGAGAAATGATCAGGTGGATGAGAGAGGAGTTGGTGGATAGATAGGTAAAAGGACAGGTGGGATACATAGATGGATGAATGGATACATGCACACATGGACCGTGCATCCATTCACAAAATGACTTACAAAAGTCTGGGCAATACCAGGGGATTCAAAGAAGGGAGGCCACCCCATGCCATGCAGCACCTGGGTTGAAGCTTCCTCACTAACATATGCACTTTACATACCATCCTTGCACAGGGACTGTGCTAATCTCTGTATTGTTCCAATTTTAGTATATGTGCTACCGAAGTGAGCTCCCCTATTCTTTTATTGAGGCCATCACAAAGATAAATTACACTGCCTGTACACACTATGATAATAATGTCTCCATGGGGCTCCTCTTCCATATCCCTTCCTCATACACCGCTGAGTGTGAGTTCCCGGCAGGTAGAAAGTAAGCCTGAATCTCCCCTGTGTCCCTATCATATATGGTTAATGGGCATGTGAACAATTGAATAATAACTGTGGGAACCTGATCCTGTTGTCCTAAGACACACTTCGCACACATCCCAATTTGTGCAAACACATCTATGTTCAGTGGTTTCTCCTGCCCTCTTCTCTTCTCATGGACACATATCCACACTACTCATTCTGACAGAATCTGAAGTCACAGTTATGTTCTGAATCTGGTTTCCTTACCCATTTGTAGCTGGTCTCAGGACACCCCAGCGCGCTCCTGAGTCTGAAAGGGAGAGAGGATTCTTAGACCCGCTAATGCCGTATTAACTATGACAGAAATGTGGGGCAAGAAGAACCAGCTGTTGGAAAATTCATGAGATCCTGTGTTAACCTAAGATCAGCTGCTCCACACTGAGCAGTCCTCCTGTGTTTGCTGTCCATCCTCCTGATCAGAGAGGCTGTTCCAGGGAGGGGGTTAGTTGTGGCCTCCTTCAGGAGGCTGGGTGGCTGTGGATGCAGCTAGATTTAGAAGTCATTTTCACAGCAGGGAGCTTCCAACCTCCCACCCACAGGGTGCTGTGTGGCCAGCCTAAGATACTGCTTACCAGGAGCTGGCCCCCCGATCGGCAGTCAGTCGCTGTCTTTCCCCTCCTTATCTCCCTGGAACTTTGGCAGTTGGCTCTGACTTTGCTAAGGTAAAAATGTAGGAAGCTCTGGAAGGAGTCTGTTGCTCTGACCCCTCCCCAAAAGTCTCTCTCTCTCTCTCTCTCTCTCTCTCTCTCTCTCTCCCTCTCTCCCTCTCTCCCTCTCTCCCTCTCTCCTCTCTCTATTGCAAAATCTCACTAGGTAACCCTAGCTGGACTGGGTTGGACTGGGATTTGCCATATAAACCAGGTTGAGCTCAAACTTGCAGCCATCCTCCTGTCTGTGCCTCAGGTCTGTAGGCATGTGCCACCATAGTTGGTCCCCCCCAACCTTTTCAAAAATTATTTGTTTATTTACTGATCTTTTTTAGGCAGGGTCTCCCTGTAGCCCCAGCTGGCCCGGAACTCACTATGTAGACCAGGCTGGTCTTGATACTCACAGCGATCTGCCTGCCTCTGCCTCTGGAGTGC
The DNA here is from genome assembly GCF_000622305.1 of Nannospalax galili. Lineage (NCBI taxonomy): Eukaryota > Metazoa > Chordata > Mammalia > Rodentia > Spalacidae > Nannospalax > Nannospalax galili. The sequence continues at coordinate 694,497 of NW_008355797.1, forward strand.
TGGGATTAAAGGTGTACACCACCACGCTCAGCAACCCCCCCGCAAAAAAACATTTATTTTTATTTTATTTGTATGTGTGAGCACCTGCATGTATGTATGTGTACCATGTGTCTGCTGGTGCCACCTAAGGTCAGCAGAGGCATCAGATCCCCTAGAACTGTAATTACAGGCAGATGTGAGCTGTTAAATGTGGCTGCTGAGAATTAGTCCTCTGCAAAAGTAGCGAGTGCTCATAACCAGTGCTCCAGACTCTGGTTTCTTTTGATGTGAACTCTGCTATCTGTTTCCCCTCTTCCCTTCTTCTTGCTCCTGCATTCCATCCCTAATGAAATAGCACTAAACAGAAACAATAATTATTTCTGTCACTTACTATATGCTATGCATCATTGTATTTTATAAGTGGAATCATTTAATCCTCTAAAAACCCTGAGAAAATCACTTTTAGTAACCTTATTTTATTTTATTTACTTTTTTGAGACAGGGAGTTGCCATGTGGCTTAGGATTCCTCTAACTTACTATGCAGCTCAGGTTAGACCCAAATGCACTAGTTATCCCAAAATGACCTTGAACTTGTGATACTCCTGCCTCGGCCTTCAAAATGTTGGAATTAGAGATTACCACACCTGGAAATAACCCTATTTTATAACTGAGGACCCTGCAACACAGAGAGATTGAGTAATTTGTCAGAGGCCACCCAGTTAGAACCAGTAGAGACAAGATTTAAACACAGACTGCCAACCCTGGAGTCTGTGTCCTTCTAAATACAACATTATGTCAGTTCCACAATAATGGTGACAATATGAATGGGCTCTTAGAAACCGTGCTCCTGTACGGAATCCTCTAAGGGGCTCAGGCAGCATCATGGACCGGCCTCTCTGGCCAGCCCTCAACTGTTCCATGCAGCCTCCTTCTCCCAGCCCCAGGAGTCTAGAGCTCCTGAAATGAACAAAATGCAGGTGGCTGCTCTTACCCGTTTGTCCCCAGCCTCCATCCTAGCCTGAACCCATTCTCTTCCCAAGTCCTCCAAGCTCATGGCAATCTGGTCTTAGTTTTCACTCACGCCTGATCAACAGTATCAGTGGTCTCCAAATGCTCTCTCAATTGCAGGCAAACCAGATTATTTAAAAACAAAAAACAGGGGCTGGAGAGGTGGCTCAGTGGTTAAGAGCACTGGCTGTTCTTGCAGAAGACCCAGGTTGGAATCCCAGCACCCATGTGGCAGCTAACAACTATCAGTAACTCCAGTTCCAGGGGATCTGACACCCTTACCTGACCTCTTCAAAATAAAATAAAACATAAATAAATAACTATAAACAAACAAAAACCTCCACAGCTCAAGTCATTCTCCTGTCTCAACCTCCTGAGTAGCTGGGACCACATGTGAGTGCCCGGGTATCTGACTTGTTCCCTGTACTTGAAATGCCCTTTCATCGCTTTTTTTAAAAAATAATTTTTAAATTATGTTAATTTTTTATGTGCATGAGTATGTAAGCCTGCATGTATGTAAGTGCACCTGAGTCATGCAATGCCCACAGAGGTCAAAAGAGGGCATCGGATCCCCTGGAACCAATGGGTGCCAGTGCTCTTAACCACTAAGCCATCTCTTCAGCTCCCCTTTCACCAATTTGTATCTCAAATGTCACCTCCCCCACCGAATCTCCCTTGATCTCATATAGTTAGGCTCTGCCTTGATTGACCACTTACAGCACCCAGCGCGATGTGCTCAGTATTATCTTTTTTATGTTTTCACCTTTACCCCATTGCCAGGCAGGCCTTTTTGCTCATTTCTAACCCAGAGCGCAGTCCAGAGACCTGCTTGCAGTAGGTGCTCAGTAAATGCTTGGTTAGACTTGGCAGCAGTTAGAACCGTGGTGGAAGGTGGGCAGACCGCTGGAACCTTTGATCTTCACCCAAGGCCTTCTTGACTTCCGGGGGCCAGAGCCTCTAGAAATCTGATCCTGTAGGTTCTAGACAGGAAGGCGGGTGGATCTTCCTGGGGAGCTTGGACCAGTGTTTTCTGCTAGAGTTGGGAAAACCAAAGAGGAGACCCTCATCCACTGAATCAAGGCCAACTCAGGGTCGCCTAGGGCGGCCTCCTGGCAGCCCTGCCCCCTCCGAGTCCTGCCTAGAGTCTTAACTGGGTGTGATGTCGAGATAATTGGAGACTTAAAACCATAAGTGGTTTGAGAGCGGACCTAAGGACCTGAACGCGAGAGAGTCCGGGTTGGCGGGACTTGGTGGGAGTGGGGACAGAGGCGGGGCTGGGGGCCGGACCAGGACTGAGTCTGGGCAAAGCCCCCGCTCCTGCCCAGCAGGAGGCTAAATTTACCTAGGCTGACTCAGCCCTTGCCCGGAATGGGGGGGGGGGAGCGCCTGGGCAGTGGGAAGGGCCGGCAGGGGTGGGGCAGGGGGACAAAGAAGAGAGCGTCCCTGCCTGGGAGACAGAATGGGCCAGAGGTTTCCAACGGAGAGTTGTCCTCCTCCCGCTCACACCGAGCGGGAAGAGGCCCAGAAGGCCTGGGGAGGGATACCATAGGTCAGGATCAGAGAAAGAAAGATGCTGGAGCTGCATAAAGGGAGGATTAGATTTATTGAGCGCCTACTGTGTGCCAGGCACTGTACAAGGCGCCGTATATACATTACCGCATTATATCCTCACAACAACCCTGCGAGGTAGGTGTTTATAAACCCCATTTGACAGATGAGGAAACTGAGGCTCAGGGAGGTGAAGTGATTTGGCCAAAGTCACATGGCTAATAAATGGCAGACACAGAGGGTCGGAGAGAAAAAAAGACGTGTCAGTTCCAAGGCAGTTGGCGTGGATGAGTACAAAGAAGGGCTCGGCGCGCTCCAAAGGTCTGGGAGGCCGGAGGCCTGCTCCCGGCCCCGCGCGCGCGGCTTGGAAGCGTCAAGGCGGGGAACAGGAGCCGGGTGACTATGGACCCAATTAACTGGCAGTGCCGGGATAGGGGGAACTCGAACACCAGCAACCGGGGAAATCCGCGACCTGCGCGCGCCCCGTAGTGGCTACAGCGAGTATCACACCCCACATCTACTGGCTGCCTCGGACTGCTTTCTGGAAGAAATGAAGAAACTGTCAGGGTCCTATCAGGTGGGCGATATCGTCTGCGTGGGAAACCGTGGAAACGTTTCCTAGCATTACTAAGGGCATAGGAATGGAGGAGAGGGGGCAGACCTAAAGAGATCCCAAGCTGAGTCACTGGCTAACTTCCCTCCCCAGCTTGGACCACCACAGGCCAGGGACAGAGACAGGGCCACTATCCTGCTCTGCCTTGGGGAGCACTCACCTAAACTTGGGAGGCTGGCATAGAAGTCCTTTGCCCATCTTGATCTTCTTCAAACCTTGACCCTCCTGAACTGAGGAAGAGGGAAGGTCCCAGGAACCCTTAGATTCTGTTCACTAACTCCCAAATCTCTTTCTTGGCTTGCCAAAGTCAAGAATGAGATAGAGGCCTTCTTCAACGATCCCCAAATTCCATAGAAGAACGAGCAGCAAAACGCCCTCATTTTACATACCAGGAGCCCTGGTGGCCTGAAGAGGGGACATGGTTAGTCTAAGGTCCACCAGCCAGTGGCAGACCTGGAGTTGAAACTCAACTCGTCACACCAAACTGAGCCTCTTCCCTTTTGTTGGTTGTGTCTGCACCCATTCCTCCTCTGTCCAAAGCCCTCTGTCACCTGCTCACTCTGTTACTAGGTCCAAAGCCTCTCGGTTCCTTTTTGCCTCCTGTCAGGGGCCCTGCCCTGACCATTGCTTTCCAATGACTGCCACGGTTTCTGCCCGCCTGCCTCTCTGCCTCAGCTCCTGTAGCAGGTGTTAAATCTGCTCACCCTCATCTTTCCAGAAACAAAATCACGAATTGGCACACGCTGCCTTTCCTTTCTGTTTCAAGTATGGGAATCGGCATGGGTTAGGGAAGAAGGCAAAGAGAAGCAAAAAAGTCCGTGGAGCAGAAAGGAGACCGTGAGCCCAAGGGTGGATGGGCGGAGGGACACAAGAGTAAGAAGGGGCATCTCTCACTGTTTCTCTCGATTTCCCTGTGGCGTTCCCTTCGTGTCTTTTTCTCGGAAGGCGACCTCCTCGGTTTGACTGACGACATCTAGAATCTCCCGGACACTGTCGTTCAGCTCCGCTGTCTTCCCGCCTTCCTTGGACCCGGTGTTCCCAACTACTGGCAGGGTCCTCTCCTTCCGCCAGGAGGCGCCCGGGGTGTCCATGTCGCTTCCATCGGAGGAACCGCTAAGGACGCTGAGCTCCTCAGCTTCGTCTGAGTCCGAATCTGGGGCGGTGTGGCGGCGGATGCGGGACACGGCTTCCCGCAGCGCCCCGGCGTAGGGCCCTGGAGTCCGCCCCCAGGCCGCACCCGCGCGCCGGGCGCCCCCAGTGGCCTCCGAGCCCTTCGCGCTACCGGAGCATCCCGGAGCCGCCGGGCCTGAGGTTGGGTGCTCGGGGCTGCCTGGCTGTTTGCGGGCTTCTCGGAGGCTGACTTTGCCCACGGGGAGCCCTAAGACGCCGGAGGCGCGCTGTCCCGGGGAGGAATCCCCCGGCTGGCCGCCCTCAGCTTCGCACCCTCGACCCCCGCCCAGCTGGTTTAAGACGCAGCTGTTCAACTGTAGCTTTTGGCAAGGGGAGGGGAAGCCCGCGGGCCCCTCGCCCTCCTCGGGGCACGGCTTGGCTAGCCGGGGGCTGTCGCCCACAATGCATGGCTCCCCAGAGGGCAAAAGCTGCACCTGCTGGGCTCGAGGAGTCGGAATGTACTGGGACTTTATCACCACGCACGTGGCGTCAATGACAAAGATGCCTTCTCCACGAGCGGGTCCCCGAGAAGTGCGGGGGAGGGTGTGGGCGCGGCGGGTCGCCTTCCACACCTCCAGGGTCTCGGGCTCTGTCCCCTGTCTTTGACCCAGGGACTCTCTCCATCCGGTGCCTCCAGGAGCCCAGGGTCTGGGGAGAGTCTGGCTATGCCTGAGTGGCTGCTTTTTAGGGGAGGAAATCCAACATTTGGGAAGCCAGATCTGTTCTCTTTCTTCTTTCCCTTCCTTTGAGCCCTTGAGGTGGTGCCTGGACCTGGGAGCGGGACGCGGGGGGCTGCGAATCGTGCTTGCAGCTGCGGCAGGAGCTGTCTTCGTGCCGGGACTACCGGTAGCTTTGGCTTGGGACCGGCGGTCGCTCGCACCGTTCAGGCCAGCAGCAGCTAGGCCCGAGCTTTTCTCCGCCGCCCCTTGCCAGGACTCTGGCCTCGCTCTGGCCGCTGCACAGCCCGGAGCTCCCCCTAAGAGACCCCGGCCCTGTCGGAGACCCCAAGCCCCGAGGACATCCCGGTAGATTCGAGGATCCAGCCTCTTCCTCGTGCGCCCTGCCTCGGTCCTGGAGGTGGTGGGAACTGGGACTGTTGAGGTGGGCGCCCTGGAGAGCTCGGGGCCTCGCCTGGTCCCCAAGGTCCGGTGGGGGCCTTCGTAAGAAGGTGGAGCCACGTAGGGTGGCGGCCGGTCCCAGCGGCGTCTGGGGGCTGTGCCTGGGGCGCCTCTCAACAGCAGATGCGCCTCGTAGCTGGGGGGCCCTGGCCTCCTCCCTCCCCACGGCCCCGCCCACGCCGCCCCAGGGTCACTGTGAGGTTGCGCGGATGGACTGGGCGCTTGTCCCACCTGCCCAAAGCGTTCGGGTCGCACGGGAACTGGGAGCCCTGCAGGTTGGGCCGCCCCCCGAAGGGCGTTTCGGGGCTCGGGGCGGGGCTGACCTAGGGGGCTCCGTCGGGCCCCAGCAGCCTTGCGCCTTTTTCGCTCGGTCTCCTTGGCCTCCCGCTCCTGCGATGCCGCTTTCCTTTTCTCCTGCTCCCGGGCTCGAATCTCGGCGGGGGGCCCCGCCCGCCAGTTGGTCGCCTCCTGCAGCACCCTGGAGGCCCAGGGTCGGCGGGGTGGCGGCTCTGGGGATCCCGGGCTCAGCCTACACCTGGGACAATGAGCAGGAACCCAGGTGAGGAGTTTGTGGGGAAAGGGAGTCGAGGTGTGGGGAGCTGGGAGCACTGGAGACCACTTGGGGCAGCCATGTGAAGGGGTATGTGTGAGTGTGTGTGCGAGTGCACGTGCGTCTCTGTTAGGGCTGAAGTCGAAAAGAGACTCCTCACCATCTCTCCAAACACACTTGAACAGCGGCTGCCCCATCACCTGCCCTTTCTCACTCCTACTCCTGTCCCCCTAAACCGTGCTGAATGAGTCAGGCCCAGTCCTAGACGAGTGGGGGAGGGAGGCGCGGGAAAGAGAAAGAAGACCAGCAGTGTTCGCTGGTACCCGAGGGGAGGTCCGGACCCCACTTCCCTCCCCACCACTGGCCGCCCCTCACCCCACCTTCACTCACGTGCGGCTCTGGGGCCCGCGGGCCCAGTGGCTGACATGGATGTCCATGGACTGTCGAGAAGGGGCGCGGCGGCTATAATGACAGGAAATAGTCTTCACTTCGATCACCAACAGCTTGGACTTCTGCACCCAGAGGCAGCTGCCAGATTCCTCATCCTGGAGCTCCCGGGGGCTGTCAGGCCCCTCCGAGAAGAGCGGGCCATCCAGCATCCTGCCCCACCCCACCCCGGCGCTCCATATCTGGGTCAGCATCTCCCTTCAGCCCTGCTCAAGGAATTGTACCCACCATTTTCATAGCTCTATGTGTCAGTAATGGCTCTGTGCGTGTTGCTTGCTTCATTCACAAAGACAGCAAATAACTTGCTGAGGGGCAAGAGTCTCATCAAATGGCTGAGGGAGCAATATGCCTTTAGCAAAGAGCTGCTCTGGGATCTGCCTGCCTTCACCCCATCCCATCCCAGCCTCTACCTGACCCATGGCCAAGGAGTTGGACCCAGAAGCACAGACTTCAAAGAAGGAGAAGAAAACAAACAAAAAACCCGGTGGTTAGGAAGTGATTTAAGCACAAAGATATGTATATATACCCAGGCACACGTGTGTGCTTCTGTGTGTGTGTGTGTGTGTGTGTGTGTGTATGCGCGCGCGCCGGCGCGCGCATGTGACATGCGGCGGACTACTCGGCGCTGCTACCTCCCCCAAGTGCACGGCTGCCCCCTGGGGCCTGGGACTGAACGCCCCTTCCCACAGCTCATGTCCCCCAAGCCTAATGGGACCCGGAGCGAGTAGGCGAGTAGGCGGGGAGGGACTTCTAATTCTTGCTAGGCTGACAATGCCTCTTTTCCAGTCCCCATTTCCTCACCCTCCCCAACGTTTTAACCCTTTGCTCTCCTGCTTGTCAGGTTGCCTGACCACCAGGGTTCTACCCTTCCCGCCTGGACTCTTTTCCCTGACAGAGGGTGGTGAGGATAGAACTCAAGGTCTTTGCCTGTCACTCTCTGCTGGTTTCCATGGGGCTGGGGTGCAGAAGGGGCTGGCCCACTGCTGAGAGGGGGTTTATTTTTAGCGGCAGTGGCATTCGGGTGCAGATGAGATGAGTAACCAGTTCCCAAGCCTTGGAGAGAGGAGGCTTTCGGGAAGCTTTTGTATGACCCTGGGGGACAGCTGCTTCCCCAAACTCAAAAAAGGTGGCTCCTGCACCCTTTACTCCTCACATTTTTCCTGCTGGGGATAAGGCTGAACTCGGAGTTTGTGTTGGCCACCTAAACTGCTTTATCCTTGGGCACCCACAGAGCCCCCCCACCATCACCAGCAGCAGCCAGGAGTCCTAGGATATAGTTCTGTGCCCACACAGCTCTGTTAGCCTTATGCTGGGGGCAGAGAGTGCTTAGTGTGGTGTGCTCCCTCGACAAAGCCAAATCCCCTGCCAACTGAAAGGATAAAAGTGGCTTCTCCTTCCCAGTAGGGTGCTCTCCTTCATGACTGTAGCAATGATGAGTTCACTCAGCCGCCCTTAAGTGGAGCTCACCTTTTGGGCTCACTCTGTTCTGGGGGTTGTTGCTTGTATCCACAGGATCCCTCCCCCTAAGTCTATACCAGGTGTCCCTTGATTCACCATGGTAATGTTAGTGGCAGCACAGCCCACGCCAACCCTTCCATGCAGAGACTTAGCAACCATGCCTGGCAACCATGGCAGCAGCTCCAGCGGAGGGGAGGGGTACAGGGAGGGGGAAGAGAGAATGGCAATGGTTCCTGAGAAAGAAGGGACCATTTGCTTCTCCTGAGATAAGAATAGAAGCCTGTGAGCTCCCAAATTGTATTGTCTTTTCTTAACTCCATCCTCAGACTCTGAGGCTGGTTGGTAGGGTGTTAGGGGGAAATGGGAGAAGCAAGAGATCCCAATTTGTTTTTCATAAACGTACATGGGTGCAGACCCTTCCTTTTAAGGGGATGGGGAGCAAAGGGTTGTTGTGGGACAGAGACAGGACTTACTGAGAAATAACACAACACAATCCAAACCTCCTGCTCCCCTGCCCCATCTACTCCCCCCTCTTTGGTCCCATGCACCTACCAGCTGCACTGATGATGACAACTTGCAGGCACTGCTTTCCGCCCTGGGTCCCACCAGAGTCCCACAGCTTTTTAAGCCCTTGCCTCCTCCCTAGACAAATCCTCCTTGATGAGGGAATGTGACATAAGGAGACATCTGTCCTTTCTACCATGCATCTACCCCCCACATAAACACACTCTAATTCTAATAACTTGGAAGCCTTCCTCCCCCAAGCTTGGGAATGTGCTGAGAACTATGAAGATGTGACTGGAGAAGCAGGGGCTGAGCCATGATGCATCATTGAAAGCTGACCTCTGTCAAGTGGCCTTCATGTTTTCCTTGTGTTCCACCAGGAATATGGCTTTGGAAGGACTAGGCTGGTGCAGCTGGGGTTCCTCAGAAGGCATAGGCACAGAGGAGGGAGAGCTAAGAATTACTCAGAAATTCTTCCTGGCTTGGATGGGAAATTGTCATATTGGCACAGCTGTGGTGGAGTGGAACCTGGGACTTGGCTCTTACCAGTCTGGCAGTCTTCATGGTGTTTGGGGCTTTCAGTCTGTGTGGTTTCAGCACAGAAAATGGGTCTGATGGGCTGACCACTATTCTGCTCTCCCTCCATTCTCTACTCTCTAGCTCATTCTTAGATTAGAAGAAAGGCAAGGGGCTTGTGGGTTCAAACATAATGTCACTCCAGCAAAATCCAAACAGTCCAAACTTCCCTCAATGAAGCTGATGATGTTGGCAAGTTTCTCTGCCCAAAGACCCTGAATCTGTCTACTTTCTGGAGACCTAACACTTTAGATTCTCCATGGTCCCTAGCTATGGTCCAGGCAGAGGGAGATAACTACAGAGTAAGGTGAGAGCAGTCTTGAAAGGAGAATTAGAGAGGTCGTGTAGTACAAGAGCATGACACCCAGAGCCAGGGTTTAAATTTGGGTTTAAATACTAGCTTTGGCTTTAAAATGTTATTAGTATTAGTATTAGTGGGGGGGGCATCCATTATTGTGTGCATACAGAGGTCAGAAGACAACTTTGTGGAGTTGGTTCTCTCCATTCACCTTTATGTGAGTTCCAGGAATTGAACTCATCAAGCTTGCATGGCAAGAGCCTTTACCGGTTAGCTTTGGTTTTTACTAGCTTTGTGGCTGTTGAGCCTCTCTGTGCCTGTTTTAAAAATTCTGTTAAAACTGGGCTGGGGGTATGGCTCAGCTGGTAAAGCACTTGCCTTAGAAGCATGAGGGCCAGAGTTCAGATTCTCAGAACCCACATAAAAAGCCAGGTATTGTGGAATATACGTTTAATCTCAGCGATGGTGAGACAGAAGGCAGTCAGTCAGGTAGATCCTTGGAGTCTGCTGGCCTGCTAACGTAGCCTACCTGGTAAAAATCCAAGCCAATGAAAAACCTTGTTTCAAGAAGAAGAAAAAAAAAAGAGCTGGAGAGATGGCTCAGGAGTTAAGAGCATTGGCTGCTCTTACAGAGGACCCAGGTTCAAGTCCCAGCACCCACATGGCAGCTAACAACCCTCTGTAACACAGTTCCAAGGGAATCTGACACCTCTTCTGTCCTCCATGGGCACTGCATGACACAGGTGCACTTACACACATGGAGGCAATACACCCATACAAATTAAAAAAAAATTTTTTTTTAAAGTAGAAGGCACCCAAGGACCACCACCTGAGGTTGTCCTCTGACCTCCGTATCCACGCACATATTCATGTGTGCACACACGTAAACTGCAATTTTATCTAGTATTAAAAAAATTTTTTAGGGGCTGGAGAGATGGCTCAGAGGTTAAGAACACTGTTCTTGCAGAAGACTAGGGTTCGAATCCCAGCACCCACATGGTAGCTACCAACTGTCCTAACTCCAGTTCCAGGGGATCCGATGGCCTCTTCTGTCCTCCATGGGCATTGCACAACACGGGTGCACTTACCTACATGCAAGCCTAACACTCATACCCATAAAATATTAAAAAAAAATTTTAATCGCATGTGAGTAGGGTGCACATGTGCCACAGTCCATCAGAGAACAGCTTTCAGGAGTCAGCTCTCTCCTTCCAGAGGGGATCCAAGGATCAAACTTGGGTCATCAGGTTTGTGTGGCAAATGCTCTTACCTGCTGACCCAGCTCACTGGTTCAGTGCCTGGCTTTGAGTTAGGACTGAAGTTAATAGAGGCTGAGCATCCTTAATTTAAAAAACCAAAAATATGGGATAGGGAGATGGCTCAGTGGGTAAAAGTGCTTGCTGTGTAAGGACTTGAATTTTAATCCCTAGAACCCACATGAAGCTGGGTGCAGCAGCACATGCCTGGAATCCCAGCATTTATAATCCCTGTATTGTGATATGGAAGGCAGAGACAGAAAGAACCCCAGTAAGCATGTAGGTCAGCTAGTCTGGTGTAGACAGCAGTGAACAAGCAACCCTGATTCAAAGACAGTGAAAGGTTAGGATGGACTCAAGGTTGTCCTCTGACATCTGTATGCTCACTGTGGTATGAATGTGTACCCCGCCCCTAAACATTTAAAAAATCTAAAATCTATGTGGTTGGAGATGGCTCAGTTCAGAGCAGTTGCTGCCCTTTCAGAGGACCTGGGTTGGGTTCCCAGCACCCATATGGCGCCTATCATCTATAACATCTAGAGAGAGGATTCAACACCTTCTGACCTCCGAGCACATCAAACCTTACATACATGCAGGCAAAACTCTCATACACATAAAATAAAAAATAAAACTGAAGTCTGACCCAGGTATGGTGGCACATGCTTGTAACTCCAAGTACTTGGGAGGCTGAGGCTACGAATTTGAGGTCATCCTGAACTATGTAGTGTAAGACCCTGTCTCAAATAATTCTCCCAAATCGAAAATGCTTGTAGTCCCACACACTTTTGGATAAGAAATGCACAATCTGTGTAGTTAAAGCACCGAGAATGGTATATGACAATTTTGTGTGTGTCTATCGTTACTATTAGTGAATTGAAGCTGCTTATGAGGTAGGAAGGTTAGAGAAACAGTATCTGTCAAATGAAGAAATAAACACTGCAATACCAAGATGAAAACCTGTCATTTAATTAGATCTGCCACAAAAAGCAATAACCTAGGCTAACCACTCTGCCCTCCTCCACATAACCATCTGCCTTCATATGCATACAGCACAGGAACCCAAAGGTGCACCTCTCCACAAGAATCATGGGAGGAAATGACATTAAATGGGCTCAACCTCCTCGGTACAGAACAAAACAGGATGAATAAAAATATCTTAATGAAGACTTCTGCTGTGCTATTATCTTAGGGTGGAATCAGGGCACAGACAGGCAGAGGCAGGGTGAAGTCTAGGATCTCGCAGAGATCAAAACCTGCCTGAGGGGCACAGAGCCCATGGCTTACCCAAAAGAGAGCTATGTCTAAAGGGACAGGGACTAGGATTAGCTAGGCTCAAAGTTTTTCTCAAGTGTATACATGAGGGTAAGGGAAGCAACAAGTCTTTTCTCTTCCTTCCCTCCATGTCTCCACTACTTCCCAGGCAGGGGGTATGGGGCTCCTGAGAGAGGACAGATTCTCAGGATTCCATCGGATTCCCAGAGCTTCCAGCAGGCAGCAAGATGGGTGTCTCCCCTGCTGCCTGTCCTGGCCCATGCTCAGGGCTGCTTCTCTCCTCCTGTGAGCACCAGGGCCTGCAGGATGTCAGACAGTGATACAATGCCCTTCACCACATCATTCTCATCCACCACTACCAGACGATGAACCTGGTGCAGAGCAACAAGAAGCATGTTTAGTGCCAGGCTCAGGTGAGTCCCTCAGCCCCTACCCTCCTTGCCAAATCCCACTCTCAAGGCTGTTCCCCACTAACTCCTTTTTGGTGGCTGGCTCCTACCTCTGCTTCCACCAGCCTATTGATGATGGTTTCCAGAGTCTCGTGCAGGTAGCACTTGAGAACACCCTCAAAGTAGTGTGAACGATGCTGTAGAGCTTTGGTCACAGACACATCTAGGTTGTTGTAGGTCTTTTCTGCTGCCAAATTCTGGGGAGAGAGAGGAAAGGCTTGCAAGGGAGCCAGTTCCCAAACCCTGGACACCCAACTTCACTAGAGGGATTCAGGGTAAGCCTTAGCCCTGCCCACAAGCCACACCCAGCTCATCCAATAACTCTTCACATGGGATTTGAAAGATGGAAGCACCCAACACAGAAGAGACACTTCTGCTCCCTCTCCACATTCAACACCCCTCCCCACTCCCTACCTCCCAATCCCTCCACTGTCACTCACGATCACATCAAACTTGGAGTAGATGTCCACCACACGCCCTAGGGGGACAGAGGCAGCTCAGCAAGAAAAATCTGACAGCCAAGGCTCCCAATACCCATAGAATTGCCTTCCAGGCCTAGCTGAAGGGAAGGAGGTTTTCCCAGAGTCACCTGATCCCTGGAACCTTCCCTCTTCTTTCACAGTCTCTCACCTTTCTCATCCACCACTGGCAGGGCAGAGACACGGTGCTGTACAAAGATGCCTAGAGCCACATAGACAGGGGTGGTGGTGCGGACCATAGCAATATTGGCATAGGTGCCAATCTGTAGCTCCTCCAGAGACTTAGACATGAATTCTGGCTTGGGGAACTCAGTGATCTGAGGAAAGAACCATCAGCTTGCAAGGGGCTATGGGAATATGGCTTAGTGGCAGAGCATTTGACAACATGCATGAGGTCATAGGTTCAATTCCCAGTACCAAAAAAAATAAATAAATAAAAAATCACTGAACCATCAACTTAACTTTTAGGGCCCCCAAAACACCTGTGTACATGCCTCCAATTCAGCATTTAAGAAATAAGAACTGGTTCACAGAACACTTACAAACAATTTGAGGAACTTGAGGATGCGCTTGTGAGTTAGAATGTACAAGGTGTTGCCTGATTCTGGGTCAATAACTGGCAGCCTGTGGATCTTATTTCGAATTAATGAAGAGACAGCATCAAACAAGCTGTGAAAAGGTAGAGGCTAATGGTTAAATATCATAGTGCTGAAGCTGAGTCACACAGCTTTCCTTAGTGCTTATAGACAGGGAAAACTCACGATCCAGGAAGGAGGGCAATGCTCAAACAGACTTTAAGTGTGTGTGGTAGTATACACCTGTAATCCCAGCACTAGGGAGGGAGAGACAGAAGGATCATGAGTTCAAGATCAACCTGAACTCCACAGTAAGCTCAAGGCCAGTCTGGGTTATTTGTGAGGCTTTGTCTAAAAAAAAAAAAGAAAGGAAAAAAGGCAACGCACACCCTTAATCCTAGCACTTGGGAAGCAGAGGCAGGCAGATTGCTGCGAGTTCAAGGCCAGCCTGGTCTACATAGTGAGTTCCAGGTCAGCTGGGGCTACAGGGAGACCCTGTCTAAAAAAGAAAAAAAAAAAAAAAAAAAAGCTTGGGTGCGTGAGTGGGAGGAGCATCTTCTCTTCTGCCCCTTCCCCTGGCTCTTTAGGTATTTAGGGATACTGCTCTTTTGGATAAACAAATCTTACCTGGCATTTGGAGAAATGCAGACAAGTGGCTTAAAGGAGTCCTGTAGGTATACTTCTGAAGGAAAAAGGGGCAGCTCACAAAATACAGCATTTAAGTTTCCCAGAAAGCCCTCCCCCTTCACCTTTCACAACCTCTATTCTTTATATACCTCTCCACGTTTCTATCTTGTGTTCTTCCAGCTCATAGATCTGTACCTAGAAGGAGAAACAGTATATTCAAGACTTGTTCTCCCGTCTTCATTAATTAACCCATGTGGCTTGGAGGGAGATAACAGGAAAGGACCAAAAGCAGGGAGATGGTTCTGGTTTCTGAGCTATGGCTCCTTACCAAGGCTGACTTATAGTAGCGATGCAGAATATTGATAAAATCGGTGATAGTCAGCATGCCTAGAAGCCAAGACAAGAGTAAGAGTCCTCAGTACAGCCTAATGTTTCTTTCTCTCCATGAACAGCAAAAAATGCCAATAGCAATTATGTTCCAGAAACTTTTACTTACCCACAAAACTTTGCTTCTTACTATCCCACAAAGGGGCAGCACGTACACCATTAGTCACCAAAGCAAAGAAAGCTTTCTTCACCTATAGTCAAAAGAGTAATATCCTAAAGGGAAATCTGAGGGTTGGCACAGTGGGGAAAACATGAGCCTAGCTCCAGACAGGAATAAGGCTGTCATCCTGGAGTGACATGTGATGACAGGTACTGAACCAGAGGCTCCAAAGAGTGCAGAAGAGGAAAGGGCTCCACCCACCTGCAGGGAAGTATCGAATACAACCAACTTGGAGCTTGTGGGAATCAGGTCATAGCAGCGGTGAGACTTCATGAAGGAAGTATACACACTGTTGTTTGACTCTGGGGTCTCTGTATAGAGTAGAGAAGTTAGTGGTTTTCTTCTGTGCAAGAACTCCCAATCAGAAAAGACAGAAACCAAAAAGTGTTCTAGTTTCTCAACTGTTTAGATTATTATTATTCTAAATAATTGAGCATAGTTTTTTTTTTTTTTTTTTTTTTTTTTTTTTTTTTTAAGCAGGGTCTCCCCTTAGCCCCAGCTGTCCTGAACTCACTATGTAGACCAGGCTGGCCTTGAACTCAAAAGAGATCCACCTGCCTCTGCCTCCCAAGTACTGGGACAACAGGTGTGTGCCACCACACCCAGCTTGAGCATACTTTAAAAAAAATATTTTTATTATTTTTATTTTGTGTGTATTGTCTGTGTGTAGATAAGTGCACTTGTGTTGTGCAATGCCTGTGGAGGACAGAAGAGGCTGTCGGATCCCTGGAACTGGAGTTACAGACAGTTGTTAGCTGCCATGTGGGTGCTGCGATTTGAACCCCAGTCTTCTGCAAGAACAACCAGTGTTCTTAACTGCTGAGCCATCTCTCCAGCCCCATTATTTTTTTTATATAAGGTCTTCTGTTTTGTTCCAACAGGATATGGATAAACTCCTCAGAAATTATTTTACCTAACTCTTACCTCCAGGTGCTATATTTATTGGCTTCTTAGGTAAAAGAAAGCTGACTGAAACAGGAAGTCTTAATATCTCTTATTAGACTGTTCAAGTCTAAGATTTTTCCAGTCTTCAAGTTTTTCTTCCTGTTTAGCATATTGATTTGTCTTTTCTCAATGATGATGAAATATCAAATAAGCGTCTTCAAATTCGTTGAAGACCTGCAAGTGGGAAACTCAAGGTTCAGGGGGCTGGACCACTTCTAACAATACTAAATGCTCAGTCAACCTAGCCTAGAGCCTATTCTGGGATCACCCAGTGAATCAGAAATCATCCAATTTACTTTATGTAAATGATAGAACCTGGATAGGTTCATCCCTATTCTTGTGATTTTATTATTTATTTATTTATTTGCTTGTTGCTTTTGAGATATAGATATTGCTACAACACCTAGGCTGGCTTCAAGCTTGTGGCATTCCAACTGCCTAAGTTTTCCATGTACAGGGCTTACAGGCATCTGTGTCTGGCATTCTGTGTGTTTTTTTTTTTCCCAGTGTTTTTTGAGACAGGGTCTCCCTGTAGCCCCAGCTGTCCTGGAACTCACTATATAGACCAGGCTGGCCTTGAACTCACAGAGATCTGCCTGTCTCTGCCTCCCAAGTGCTGGGACTACAGGCATGCGCCACCACGCCCGGCTCTGTGTTTTTGTTTTGAGAGAGGGTCTCTCTGTAGCCTCAACTGGCCTGGAACTTGCTATGTAGACCAGGCTGGTCTCAATTTCACAGAGATCCACCTGCCTCTGCCTCCTGTGTACTGGGATTAAAGGCCTGTGCCACCACTCCCACCTTAATTTTTTACCATTATCTAACAAACATAAGACAATTTTTAAAAGATTTATTTTTATTATTTGTGTGTACAGGTATCTGCAGGCCAGAAGAGGGTGGTCTGATTCCCCTGGAGCTGGAGTTACAGGCAGATTTGAGTCACCTGACATGGGTGCTGGGATTCAAACTTGGGTCCTCTTTAAGAGCGGCAAGCACTGTTAACCCCTGAGCCATCTTTCCAGTCCCAAAGATGAGAAGTTTTAGAGTCCTTTTTCCTAATCATCACCAACACATACCTCCCACCCTGTAGTCCCCATCCTTCTAGGAGGTTAAACCCTAATGTTGGTTATATCAGTATTTAAACCATTTTACTATTCCTCATCAGAACTTTTTTTTCTTTGATAACTCTGTTGCCCCTGGAGTTAACATGGTTCTTATTCTTTGTTTACTTAATTTTTCTATATAGTACTCAGACTAATTCAATCACCAAAGTCAACCAATTATTTGAGTCTCCTTTCAAAAAAATTCAGAAGCATTAGATATTCTACCAGTTTGGAGTATCAAGAAGTCTCTTTGAAGCCTTCAGCCCGGTCTGGTCTGCGCTGGTTGGCCTGCGACGCACTGCTGCCACCATGGGGTTCTCCATCGCTGTCCAAGGGCCTTTCTTTTCACTCCTGTACCATTATGATCACTCTGTTCTGATGGAGCGTCATCTTCAGTAGCTTCCTGAGAAAGGGTGCATGGAAGTACTTTCTGAGACCTTGTAGCCCGTAGATGGCTTGACTCTCATCACTCCTTGATTTCTAATTTGGATGGACAAAGTTGGAGTCAGTTTTCTTGCAGAATGTCGCAGGCACTGTTCCACTGCCTGTTAGCTGCTGGTTCTGATTCTTGCTTGGGAGTTGCTTTTTTTTCTCTGGAAACTCATAGGATCTTCTCTTTGTTCCCAGCATTCTGAAGGCTCCTGATGACTGCACTTTGCGGGGATCAGTTTCATCTACTGTGTTGAGTAATCAGTGGGTTTTCTTTCAATATGAAAAGTAGCATCTTTCAGTTCTGGGAAATGTTATTAAATCCTTGCCTCTATTATGTCCTCTCTGAGTTGCCATTTTTCTCATTCTATAACTCCTATTATTTAGACGTTGGACTTCCTACAATGATCCTTTCAAGTTGGTTTGGACTTTTTTTTTTTTGTGATAGGGTCTCATGTAGTCCAGGTCAAGCTTAAATTTGCTAAGTAGCTGAAGATGACCTTCAGTATGCTTGAATCTGATCATTCTGCCTCTATCTCCTGAGTAATGGGATGACAAACATGCACCCATGCCCATTTTATGCAGTACTGGGGACTGAACACAGGGCTTCCTGAATATTAGGCAAGCATTCTACTAACTGAAATACACCCCTGCCCTGAAAATGCCCTTTAAAAAGTTCCTGTACTTGTTTCCTGGTGAAATGTCCTTTTAGCTGAGTATGTCTTACTCAGATACTATCAAAGCTTTTGTCCTCAAACCGATCTCTCCTCCAGTTGCCCTTTTCTGTTTGTTTCCTTGTAGCACACCTGGATTTTGATCCTTTTTTTCCCACTTTGTTTAGATGTTGGTAATTCTTGGTTTGAAATAGGATTCAGGAGCTAAGGATATGGCATGGTAGATAAAGCATTTGTCTTGCAATGCAAAGACTAGAGTTTGGCTCCCCAGAACCCCAGCACAGAGACAGCTGGTTAGCTAGACTAGTTGGAACTGGAGAGCTCTGGGTTCGGGGAGAGACCCTGCCTCAATAAAGGGGTGGGAGAGTAACTGATGAAGGAAGACACTCAACATCAAGTTCAAGGCTCCATATGTACATGCACACAAGCACACCTGCAACATACACATGCCACACACATGAATGAAAGGATTCAAATTCCATTTCTGTGTTTTATTTAAATCATTTACACACACACACACACACACACACACACACACACACACACACTTAAGCTTAAGAGCAACTTTTATGAGAGTTTAAAAGAAAAACTCCCATGGCAGGCAAGCTGTAAATCTCAGCAGCTGAAGAAGAAAAGGAAAAAAAGCCATGTCCTTTAAGTCAGCATGGAGGTTAAACACACAGCAGACAGTCACATAGGGAGGGGAGCTTTAGAGAAAGGGTAAGAAAGTCCAAAGTATGAGAAAGAGCATGCTTCGGTTCTAGACAGCGTCCAAAAAGAAAAAGGCCAAAGAGGAAAGGGAAAAGGTGTGCCTTTCTGACTTAGGTCTCAGAAAAGCAGGTAGACCCAATGGACCTCACTGGTGGCTTGTAGGGACTGCCCGAAATCATCTTAACTGCAGACACACGAACGCTGATTGGAAGTTCTAAATGCCCGAGTACTGCTCACTGAAGACAACACTCAACACTTACAATTTTAGGGTTTTTCCATCAAAGGGAGTCTTCAGAGAAGGATTATGTAATTCCAGGCTTAGGGATGGAAGTCTTTTCTACTAGTATTTTGGAAGCTGAATCGGGGAAGAAGGCTGGAGGCCCAGGACCAGCACAGTTCATCTGGGGCTCTGGTTTGCAGCAGATTATGTATCTACAACCCTATCTAAACCCCCAGTCTTGGCCTGAGTATGGAAGGACAGTTGCCCAATGATATGCAATAAAGCAGTCGAGACACTTGTTTCTTACTTTCAATACTTTTTGACTTTCTTAAAGTTAACTACTATGAAGTGTACTCAGATCATCTAAGTCATTTAATTCTCTTCCATATGCTTTGCAACTTCCAAAATTCCTCTCCTGTTATATTTGGGTGGGTGTGTACTTTTAAAAAAATTCCTTGGCTGGGGCTGGAAAGATGGCTCAGAGGTTAAGAGCACTGACTGCTCTTGCAGAGGACCTGGGTTCAATTCCCAGCACCCACATGGCGGCTAAGAACTGTCCTTGTTTTAACTCCAGTTCCAGCGGAATACGACACCCTCTTCTGACCTCCATGGCATTGCATGACATGGGTGCACTCACATACATGCAGGCAATACATTTGTACAAATAAAATAAAAATAATATTAAAAAAAATTCCTTGGCTGGGCATGGTGGTGCATACCTTTAATTCCAGCACTTGGTTAGGCAGAGGCAGGCAGATCTCTGAATTTGAGGCCAGCCTGGTCTACACAGTAAGTTCCAGGTCAGAAAAAAAATTAAATAAAATTCCTTTAGTGTGGTTTTTAGGGTGTGTGTGTGTATGTGTGGGGTACACATGCCATAGTGCATGTGCAGAGGTCAGAAAACAAGTCTGTAGAGTCAGTTCTTTTTCCTCCTTTATAGGAACAGGGGCTTGAACTCATGTTACCAGTCTTGCATTGCTAATACCTTTACCTGCTGAGTCATTTTGCCAGTTCAGGGTTTTAAAAAAATTTTTTAAATTTATTTTAAATTAGTATATGCATGTATGTCTACGTGTGGGTATGTGCACATGGGTGCAAGTGCCCACAGCGACTAGAAGAGGGTTGGGTCCTCTGGGGCTGGACTCACAAGTAGCTGTGAGCTGCCGAATGTGGGTGCTGGTAACTAACCCTAAGTCCTCTGTAATAGTATGTATTCTTAACCGATGAACCACCTTCTGCAGGTCCCTTGTTTTGTTTTTTAATGTGGTAATGAGAGTGATGTATACATTAACTCCACCATTGTTAACTAGAAGCCTTCCATTATTTTTCAAACATGAAAAATCAACTCAGAGATACCCAGACATGGCTTTAGAAACCACACTAAGTTAGATGCTATCATTTTAAGTCACAAACCCATATACATATTGAATTTGGATTTCCCAGTTTTAAAAAATAATTTAAATCAGTTGCAAAATTACAGATTTACATAAAATCCAAATTCTGTTTCTTTACAGAGCTCAGAAAACCTGGCAAAATTAGGTCTTAATTGACCAAATATTGATAACCGCTGTCTCCTTTTAAGTGGGGTATAAGATTTATACATTATCACTATCGTATTTAGTCCACTTCCGTATAAATGAGTTATTACCATCTGCCTTTGTGCTAACACAGATGTACTCAGAAACATACGACAGTTAATGGCACCAAGTGTAGTATTCAATTATGGAAAGTCATCTGGATGATGTAACACATGACTACACTGAATTTGGGGGGGGGGATGCCAATAAAACAGGACAATTTAAATTTCTTGCCAAGAACTCATAGACTCCATAGAAATATGTCCTAGGGTTTCCCTTGACACTATGCTGCCTCCTTCTCAAAAAATTACTTCTGTGTCTATATATGAGTGTATAATTTTTTTCTTTGTGTGTGTGTGTGTGCATGTGCACAGAGGTTCAAACTTGATGCTGAATGTCTTCTTTGATCAATCACTCTCCCTCTGTTAATTGAGGCAAAGTTTCTCACTGAACCCAACTAGGGAAAGACTAGTTTCTGCTAGTTGAGCCAACCACTGTACCCAGAATAATTCCCTGTCTCTGCCTCCTGTCAGAACCACAAGCAACTGCCACACCTGCCTGGCTTTTATGTGGGTTCTGGGAATCCAAACTCCCGTCTTCAAACTTGTGAGGCAAGCACTTTATCTACTGTGCCATCTCCCTAGCCCCTGAGTCCTATTTTAAACCAAGGATTACCAAACATCTAAAAGAAGTGGAAAAAAGGTGATCCATACTGGGACTAGAGAGATGGCTCAGCAGTTAAGAAGCACTTGCTGTTGCTGCTTTTCCAGAGGACCTGAGTTGAGTTCCCAGCACCAATATCAGGCAGTTCACAAATGCCTGTAATTCATAATTCTAGGTGATTTGAAGCTGGGCGTGGTAGCTCATGTCTTTAATCCTAGGTGATTTGAAGCTGGGCGTGGTAGCTCATGTCTTTAATCCCAGCACTTGGGAGGCAAAGGCAGGAGGATCTTTGTGAGTTTGAGGCCAGCCTGGTCTACATAGTGAGTTCCAGGACAGCTAGGGCTACAGGGAGACCCTGCCTCAAAAAGACAAAAAAATAAAATTCTAGGTGATTTGACGTCCTCTTCTGGACCCTGCACTCACACATCTACAGACCCGTACAGATAATACACGTAATTTCTTTTTTTTTTGACAAAGGGTGTCGCTGTAGCCATAGCTGACCTAGAACTCACTATGTAGACCAGGCTGGCCTCCAACTCAGAGATCCACCTGCCTCTGCCTCCAAGTGCTGCTACCAAGTGGAGGCATGTGCCACCACGCCCGGCTTAATACACATAATTAAAAAAAAAAAATCCCAAGAAAAAAAGTGATCTTAACTGTCCCCTATTCAAATATACTTACAAGGAAACAAACAGAAAAAGGCAACTGGAGGAGAGGTCAATGCACAAGAAACAAAAGCTTTGATAATAACAGTGATCTATACTCAGGTAAAAGAATGTTTCACCAGGAAACAGGTATAAGAAATATTTTCAAGGGACTTTCCATCTCTCCAGCCCCACTATCTTACCTCTTGAAATTTGTACTGTTTCTATTTTAAACATTTTATTTATTTTATGTGTATGCATGTATTGCCTGCATGTAGGTAAGTGCACCTGTGTCATGCAATGCCAGACAAAGGACAGAAGAGGCTGTTGGATCCCCTGGAACTGGAGTTACAGTTGTTAGCTGCCATGTGGGTGCTGGGATTTGAACCTGGGTCTTCTGCAAGAACAGTGTTCTTAACAGCCCCTCGGTTTCTATTTTAATCCTCTGGGGAAATATGTAACCTAATACCATAAAGATGAGATGTCCTAGGAAGAGTAGAGAGTTCCTAGTTACTTTATCAGAGATGCCACTAATCAATCTCTCCTCTCTCCCTCTCCGCCCCCCCTCTCGCATGCATGCATGCCCCCTCTCCCTCTCCTTTCTCAAGAATGCTAGGTAAGCACTCTACCACTGAGCTCCATCCCCAGCAATCCTCTCTTTCCCTAGGAGACTCCAAAGCACTGCTGAAGACAACTTAAGGTCAGTTATGGTTTTCACATTGCTTCCAATCTTACCTGGAAGGTGTTCACTTTCCAGAGCTGGAGAGCTGTCTGAAATGCCCTGAAAAGAAGAGAAACCGTCACCTTAACCCAGGCTCCATCCATTTCAGTCTAGTGACACTGGGAAAAAGGCTGTTTGGAAGACTAAGGCAAGAGTGTCACCATGACTTGGTGAACCACTGATTTCCCTTACAAAGCATTTCAAGGCCCTTCAAGAAATATTATTTCAGCTAGGTGTGCTGGCACACACCTGCAATCCCAGCACTTGGGAAGTAGAGGCCTGAGAATCAGACATTCAAGGCAAACCTTGGCCACACAGCAAGTTTGAGGTCAGTCTGGGGTGGCTACGTGAGACCCTGTATCAATACTTCCTCAAAAAAAAAAAAAAAAGAAAAGAAAAGAAAAGAGAGGCTGCAGAGATGGCTCAGTGGTTAAGAGCATTGGCTGCTCTTTCAGAGGACCCAGGTTTGGTTCCCAGCACACACATGACAGCTAACAATCATCTGTAACTCCAGTTCCAGGGAATCCAACACCCTCTTCTGACTTCTGTGGGCATTTGTACAACACAGATTGTATTGCAGGCAATACACTCATACACATAAAAGAAAAATAATAACATACTAAAAAAATATTATCTCAGCCGGGCGTGGTGGCGCACGCCTTTAATCCCAGCACTCGGGAGGCAGATCTCTGTGAGTTCAAGGCCAGCCTGGTCTACATAGTGAGCTCTAGGACAGCTGGGGCTACAGGGAGACCCTGTCTCAAAAAGACCAAAAAAAAAAAAAATATTATCTCAATTGGTTTTCCTAACAACCCTGAGGTAAATTCTATTATTAGCCCATTTTCACAGAGTAGAGAAATGATAGTCAAGAGTCAGCCAGCAACTTGCCCAAGTTCACATGGCTGGTAAGGGTGAAGTAGACTTGAACGCCATGTCTGGTTCCAAAGCTCATGGTTTTTTGCCCTACACTGCCTAAAGAAACATTAGGTCCTTGTTTTGTTTGTTTTTTGAGGTAGTTTCTCAATATATAGACTTGGTTGGCTGAAAACTTGAAATCTTCCTGTCTCTGCCTCCTTAATGTTAGGATTGTTAACACCATGCAAAGCCAAACATTAAGCCTAAAACCAGCTGTGGGGGTGCATGTCTGTAATCTCAGTATGGAGG
The DNA here is from genome assembly GCF_000622305.1 of Nannospalax galili. Taxonomy (NCBI): domain Eukaryota; kingdom Metazoa; phylum Chordata; class Mammalia; order Rodentia; family Spalacidae; genus Nannospalax; species Nannospalax galili. The sequence goes on from NW_008355797.1 coordinate 717,820, forward strand.
CACAGACAAGCCGATTACAGCAAGTTTAAGGCTATTCTGGTTTACATAGTGAGTTCCAGGCTAGCTAGGACTACAAAGTGAAACCCTGTCTCAAAACTAAACCAACCAACCAACCAAACAAAAAACACAAAACTAAAAAGCTAAGACTAAAAAATCTGAGCTTAAGGATGGTCCCAAAAGATTCTCACAGACCTACTTTGATAAACTGTGGATATAAGCTGGTGTGGTATCACACACCTGTAACACAGCACGAAGAACAAAGGAGAGTGAAGAGTTTAACACCAGCCTAGGCTACATAATGGATTTGAGGCAAGCCCCACACCCATACGGATACTCCAGATAAACACTACTTTCCCCCGAAGACCCACAAGCATAGCTGTGGCACTAGAATCACTGCCATACGCCTTAGCTCGAGAGAGGGACACAATGGGGAGACCCAAGTAGCTAACCCAGACAGCCAAATCTTGACTGAGAAGCAGATAAGGAGCACTCGGGGCTTAAGTCATCTCATCAGCACCCTTGGGCTACTAAGTTTTCAAGTTTCCTGAGATAGTCTGATTAGAGAATACTTTGAATACAGACAAACCTTCACAGCCATTTCTGAGTGATCTCAAGTGGGAACATTTGGAAATTTCATTGTTATCTAAGAATCCAGGAGGGATCATGGAAACTTTTATCTGCTGTCATCAATACTGTGGCTCCATTTGTTCTGGGTAATGCCCCCTGAACAAACTTACCTTTCATAGCTTCTGTAGTAATATGAAGTCAAAGGCCTTGGGTTGAACCTAGGAAGGTGGCTAGCCAACAGGGTCAACTTGGCAAGGCAATCCTAAACTTCCTTCCCCCAGTGCACTGTGGTAGGGACTCTCCCTCTGTTCTTGATGGGCTGCATAAGACTATCAGCTTGGCCTGGCATTTTAGGCAAGACTGTAACAGCCTCATCCTTAAAACGAGAGAGGGCTGATCTACAGTAAAGATGCACATGAGGGGGCTGGAGAGATGACTCAGTAGTTAAGAGCACTGACTGCTCTTACAGAGGACTTGGGTTTGATTCCCAGCACCCACATAGCCACTAACAACTGTCCATAACTCCAATTTCAGGGGATCTGATACCATCTTCTGACCTCCAAGGGCACTGCATGACAGGGATGCACTTATACACATGCAGGGTGCACTCATACATGTTTAAAAAAATGCACACATGATGTTACCACAGTCTCATGACCTAAAAGGCACAGAAGCAGCTACTTCTGAAAATTATGACATCTGTCATACAAAACATACCGCTCCGAGCTAAATCCATTTTGTTCATTATCTAGCACTGTGCTACAGTCATTTTATTATCCAGGGAAACAGATTATAAGTCCCCAGAAGTCTGCACCTATACCCCCTAGCATGAGGTATTGCACATAAGCTACTTTTTTTGGAGATAGGGTCTCCCTATATATAGCCTTGACTGACCTGGAACTCCCCATGTAGAGCAGACTGGCTTCAAACTCACAGAGATCTGCAGGCTTCTGCCTCCCAAGGGTTGGGATTAAAGGTGTATGCCATCACATCCAGTCCCAATTTACAATTTTATTTTACTATTTATTTATTTTTGTTGTTGTTTTGAGACAGGGTCTCCTTTTAGCCCTAGCTGGTCTAGAATTCACTATACAGACCATACTGGCCTAGCTCTCACAGAGATCCTCCTGCCTCTGCCTTCCAAGGGCTGGGATTAAAGACCTGCACCACCATGTCCTTGCATCAATTTAAAAATTTTAAAAATTCTCGAATAATGATGTAAACTGCTATGGACAGAAACCTGAAACTGAGAGATAAAAGAGATGGACAGCTAGAGACATTAATGTGAGAGTCAGACACTCTTCTGGTTTCATTTCTATTGATAAAATACTCTGACAGAGCAACCAGCCTAGGGGAGGAAAGTTTCATTTTAGCTCACAATTCCAGGTTACAGCCCATCACTGGAGAAGTCACAGCAGCGGGAACTTGAGTCAGCTGGCTGTATCACATCCAAGGTCAAGAGTAAAGAAAAATCAAGGCGTACACACCTTTGTTTGTATTCAGCTTGATTTTTCCACTCTTATGTAGCGAGAGACCCTCTACCTAGAGAATGGTGTTACCCGCAAGTGGGCTAGGTCTTCCCACATTAATTAATTAAGACAGACAATGTAAGGTCCAGGAATCACACTCAGGTCATCAGATTTACAGGATACGCCATTTTACTATCTGAGCTACCTCAAAAGATGCAGAGAGTAGTTTTATATATGACTGGAGATGAAAATCCCTTCCAAATGAGCTGCTTTGGTGAGATGAATTGAAAAGGATATAATTATGTCTTCTACAGACATGCCCATGGGTCAACCACATGTAAGACAATTCTTTGAGAAGCTCTTTCCAGGTGATTCTAGATTATATCAAGTTGACAAACTGTGATGTTGCACACATGTTATCCAGCACTCAGGAGGTAGTCAGAACCATCAAGAGTCAGTAGCCTCAGCTACACAGAAGTTTGAGGCCAGCCTGGGGGGTTAACTCTGACTAAAAACAACAATAAAAAACCCAAAACAAAGTCAATACACAGCACTACACAAGTACAAAAATATTATTAGAGACACAGGCTAGAACTGACACTAAGGCAAAACTGCTTCCAAACTCTTCATCTACCTTTTCAACTGTTTGACAACCACAGACGTTAGTCTACTCATAATGCTTTAGTAAAAAATATCTGTTCTTCTCCAGTTTTTTTTTTTTTTTTTTTTTAGCAGGGTTTCCCTGTAGCCCCAGCTGGCCTGGAACTCCAGATATAGACCAGCCTCCAATCTGACCCTGAACTCACAGAGATCCGCCTGCCTCTGCCATTTCCTGAGTGCTGGGATTAAAGGTATGTGCCACCATGCCTAGCTCTAATCCTATTCTTGGCTGTGATTTCCCCCTTCCCCAAATTGCTATATTTCTAGGTGCCTGGGTCTGTGGTTCGTTCTTCTACTTTCCTGGACAAGTAAGGGCTTGAGATGCTAAGTTGATATGTTATAAATGCCTCAAATCCATCTCTTCATTTTCACAGCCTTGACTGAGGCTTTTCTCACTTCTGAACCATGTCCAAGCTTTTGTAGAATTTTATTTATCCATTCATTAACCTAACAGTGCTAGGGGATTGAACACAGGGCCTTGTGCATGCTAGGCAAGCACTCTTCTGCTGAGCCACATTCCTAGCTCTACAGCATTCTCAAAACTGGTCTCACCTTACTCCCTAATCTACCTCCTTTTCAATTCATCTCACCAAAGCAGCTCATTTGGAAGGGATTTTCATCTCCAGTCATATATAAAAATAAAACTACTTTCTGCATCTTTTGAGGTAGCTTAGAGAGTAATAAAATGGCTTACCTGTAAATCTGATGACCTGAGTGTGATTCCTGGAACTTACATTAAGGTGAATGAACCAAGTCCACAAAGTTGTCCTCTGACCTCCACATGTACTCTGTGGTAATCTGCATACCTCCCCAACAGATAAATTTTTTTGAAATAACTTTCTGAAGTGGTTTAGTCTATTGACAGAAAGCTGTTAAGAATATTCCCAAGCTGGGGGTGGTTATCTGTTATATGGCTTGAATCCCAGCACGTAGGAGGCAGAGGCAGAGACAGAGGCAGAGGCAGACGGATGGCCTGGGATGGTCTACACAGTGAGTTCCGGGCCAGCTGAGGCTAAATAGTAAGACCCTGTCTCAAAAAACAAAAACAAAAACAAAAACAAATATTCCCCAAAGCTCATTCACTGCTTTGTTTATAAATCTTCCACTGGTCTCCTAGAAAGGTCAGGCAGGGGCTGAAGAGATGGCTCACCAGTTAAGAGCACTGGCTGTTCTTTCAGGGCACACACCTTTCATCCCAGCACTTGGGAGGGAGAGGCAGGCAGCTCTCTGGGAGTTTGAGTCCAGCCTAGTCTATATGGCGAGTTCCAGGTCAACTAGCTATAAGGAGACCGTCTCAAAAAGAGAGGGGAAAGAAAAAAAAAAAAAGCACTGGCTGTTCTTATAGAGGACCAGGGTTGGGCTCCCAGCACCCACATAATGGCTAACAACTGTCATCAGATCAGGGGATCTGATGCCCTCTTCTGATCTCTGCAGGCATTGCACAACATGAATGCACTTACATACATGCAGACAATACACTCTACTCATAAAAACAAAACAAAACAAAACAAAACCCCAAAGGTCAGAGCCAAAGCCAGAGTGATGGCTCATGCCTATAATTCTAGCACTGTAACCCTAGACTGAGGCAAGAGGATTACAACTGTGAGAACAGCCTGGGCTCATACTGAGACCCTGACTTAAAAAAAAAAATGAAGTCCCAACTTAATATGGTATACAATACTTCCCATCTGGTCTTAGCTGACTTTTCTTTACACCATGACCAAAATATAAAGTTCCAGCAACACCAAGCCATGAACACATCCCTAATTATTTTCCATGTAATCCAATTTTTTAAAAAATATTTTATTTTTATTTTATGTGTATGAGTGTACTGCCTGCATGTATGTGGGTGCACCCGTGTCATGCAATGCAGCGCAGGTCAGAAGAGGGCTTCGGATTCCCCTGGAACTGGAGTTAAGGACGGTTCATATCCACCATGTGGGTGCTGGGTATCGAACCCGGGTCCTCTGCAAGAGCAGTCAGTGCTTTTAACCGCTAAGCCATCTCTCCAGCCCCATAATCCAATTTTTATACTTTTGCTCAATCTGTAATGGGCTCCTAGGCTTAAGGTAGTTTTTTTTTTTTTTTCCCTCTATGCTTTCAGTTCTTTGTATCTTGATTGCACTTACTATATGGTCGGTCTCTCTCTTTCTCTTTCAGTAGCATGAGGAATAATTTGAAAACATACATAGAATTTTTTAAAACCAGAATACATTTACAAGTAAAAAAAAAAACAAAACACCATTGACAGCGTTTCTAATTTAAAGGAATCCAACTACTGCTTAAGATGCTCTTGCCTTGTAGAAAACGAGAGCCTTGTATGGTTGACCACTTGCCTATCACTTTACTATTTGGATCTGGTTTCTTCTTTATAACTTAAGGTACACCACACCTCTGCACGCAAAGGGTGTAGTAAAATTACTCTGGACAGGTCACTAACTGATTCAGAGAAAATACGGGACCCTGTAATCCTTACAGAGCCACACAGTGGGAGATAAAACCCGAGCCGCCTCCAGAGGATACATGGTTAAAAACTGCAGAGCAGCCAGTGGATGGAGTTTCCGAGTGCTACAGAAAGGTTGCTGAGAACGAGGCAGGCCAAAAGAGTAGCAGGTAACCTGCAGCATCTGCAAAGCGTGACAGGGACCTGCCAATGGTCAAGCTGCTCGCCAAGAACGAGCTAGTCAGCAAGGCTGCCTAAAGTCGCAGAGCAGAACACCTAAACTTGTCCAAGACACAGAGGCCTCTGAGATTCCCTCCTTCGTGGAAACCTCACTTCTCGGCCTCATCAAAGGAACGTAACCTAGCGAGGATCAGTATAAAGTCCCTCATGCCAGGAACTGCAGGAAGCGCGAGCGCCCTGGAGAGCCAGGACCTCGCTGCGCGCAGAGCGGGACTTCGGAACCGACTTAGGGGCCAGCAGGAAGCAGCCAGGCGCCACCGACATGCGTGGCCAGGGAGGGGACCAGGCTCGCGGTCCGCGCGGGCCTGGGGACCGCGGACCCTAGGCAGGTCCGGAACCGGCCCGGCAAGAGTCCGGACAGCGGCCGCCTTCCCTGCGGGCCAAGCCCTGGCTGGCCGGCCCAGCGCCCGGCGGGGGTCTCCGGCTCCACAGCGCCGCCCGCCGCCCTCCTGCGCCACTCACCTCCATGGCAAGCGCCCGACGGCTTGTGCGTTTTCAGGGCAGACCCCGCCCCATGTCCGGGGCCTTGACGCCACTTCCGCCTACGTCACGACACCCCGGCCCAGAGCGGAAGGCGGGGAACCCACCCTTCCGGCAGTGGTCTAGCCGGGCCAGGAAGTGCCGCCCCCCCCCCCGCCCGGTCCTCTAGGACCTTTAAGCTCTGGCCGTCGGCGAGGGTCACAGGACGGAGCCGCTTGTATTTAAAATGTTCTTTTTTTATTTGTCGTTTAAAAACAAACTTTGAGGAAGCAAATTCCAAAACTTGCCCTTTGCCTCTCGCAACATAAATTATGTACAGTTCAGAATGATCGCTGATACAAAACATGCCAAGGACAGGGGCGCTGGGGGTGGAGGGAGAGAGAGCGCTTTAAAAAAGGGAACCATTTCATCTGTTGTTACGAAGGACCAACCTTGCTGTACAGGATACACACAACACAAAATAAAGTTCACGGGATTCACACTTGTCAGCGATTTATTTTTTTAAAAAGGGGGAGGGTCCTGGAGGTGAGGGTAGAAGAAGGTAAAGGGGGAAACTGAAAATTGAGTATGTGCAAGTGTAAACCAACCCAAAATACAAACACAGGGGTGGGGGGTGGGGGATTCTGATGCAATTATACAGGCGGGGTACTTTAAAAAAAAAACAAAAAACAAAAAAAACAAAAAAAAAAAACCAACAACCAAAATTCCAACCGGGTAGCTTGGGTCTGAGTTATAGTTTATATAAAAATTAAAAACTGTATAAGGTTTCTTCACTAAATTCTACAGGACTACCAGATACCTAGCATATGCTTACAAAGTCTGCCCCATCTCCTTTTCCCAATCCCAGGCCCCAAGCCCCAACCAGAGCCTGACTCAAGGAGCCAATCTCTCCCCACCATTTGTCTAGACCTTTCTGCTCTGTGGCTTTGGGGGCAGCAGCCCAGTCGTCCCACTGTCTGATCTAATTACAATGGTTCTGTTGAAGTGGGGATGTGTGTTATTTTCTTTAACATTTGCAGCTTGAAACAGTTGAGGAAGCAGCTTAAAAAAAAAAAAAAAAAGAAAAGAAAAAAAGAAATCTCCCTACCCCCATCAATCCACAATCCCCCAAATTCAAAACAAAACAAAAACAAACCTAAAATCACAACAGCAACCGTGCTCCCCTCCAGCAGGCCTGCCCATTTGCCACCATCAAGCCCATCTCTACAATCCAGATATCTGATTCTTGAAAATATTAATTACAAAATGCCCTGTGCCCAACAGCCCCTAGGAGAGAACTGCATATAAGCTTCATCTTCATCCCCACGGCTCCCTACCAGAAAGGGTCGGGGGCCTCACCCACCCCTCTACCTACCCCACCCCCATGAAGAGGTTCAACTGCAGCACAAGCTTGGGCAGAAAGGGGAAGGAAAAGGAGGCAGGGAACCCATCACCCTCTGGCTCCCCCTGGGGCCAGCTCACTTTTGTGCGTTATAACATAGTCCAACTATACAACTGGGTTGGAAATCACCCAGCCTCTCTCTATACCCCCACCTTACAGCAGTCACAGCCAGAGGGTGGGGAGGGGGGTGAGGAAAGGGCGGTAGGTTGGGTAGTGGAGGGGGCTCCCCCACAAGGGGAGCTCCATGTGTCCGCCCCACACCCCCCTACCATTTATAAACTGGTTTTGTAAAAAGAAAATAGATATATTTATATAGAATATATAAAGCACAAAAATTAGTAGTTTTACATTTGCTCTCCCCGGGGGTAGGGGGAGAGGGGAGGGTTCTCACCTCCAGCCGGCTCCCCCATACCCCACAAGACTATGTACAATCCCATGTATAAATAGATAAATACCCCCCACCCTCCCCGCGCTGACACTAAGCTCCCCACCCCCACATCACCACCCATTCCCACCAGACCAGCAGCAGTTTGGTGACTGAGGGAAAGTGAGAGCTCCGGGCCACACCCTGCCTCACTGGGTATGGGCATGCCACTCAGGGATAGCCCTCACCCTACGCCCCCAACCCCATCCAGGGGCTAGAGGGCAAATGGGCTCATGATGAGGTTGGGAAAACGAGAGATATCCTGGTCCTAGGTTTAGCACACCACTCCTGCCTCCATGTCCAGATGGAGAAGGAAGTTCTAGAGCAACTAGGGGCCAGTCATCCCCAATCTTCATCACCATTTGCCTCAACCACCATCCCATGCCCATAATTAAAAACAAAGATGGATTTTGTTGTTGTTGTTGTTGTTGTTTTTCCTCCTCCTACCCCCCTTCCACCCACTCAGAAGAGGGTAGTGAGGTGGGGGAGAGGGTTGGGGCAGCAGGGGGCTTGGAGAGGGTCTCACATTTCAAAACAGCAAAAAATCCAACACTTAAATGAGGTAGGTGTGGGTGCGGGGTCTCCTTGCCCGGCTTGCCCAGCTTGCCCTCCTGGGCATCTGGACGCCTCTTTCCCGTCATGTTGCATTTGTCAGAGTGGAAAACAAGGAAACACAACCCATAGAGAGACAGAAACACAGAGGAGAAGAGGGAGACAGAGACAGATCGAGAGGGAAGAGGATGGGGGTGAGGGTAGGGGCAGGACCCGGCAGGCAGGGCCAGGTATGGGACCCGGCCTTTGGGATTGTCAAGCTTAGTCAAGTCTCTTTGCAGCCTTCAGTTGGGCCAGAGAGGTTGGTGGGGGCAGCAGGGCTATGAGGCCCGGCCACACATCCTCCTCCCCTGCTCCCTGCTGCCTCCCAGATGCTTCTGGGTAGTTCCCGGCCCATATCCCCCTCAAACCTGAGATGCCCAGTGGCTGCTTCTGTCTGGCCCCTCCTGGAGTTAGGGGCAGAGATGCCAGCCTGAGGGCCGGTGGCAGGGAAGAGGTTGTCCCTGGTGCCCAGGGTGGGCTTGGCCTAGGGCCCTCTACCCCAGCCTCCTACTCCAGGGGCTCCGGTCGGCCGGCAGCCCCAGCCCTGGGTCCTGGCTCTGGCTGCTACCTCTCTTCCCCCTCATCCCTTTCAGGGAAGAGGCTGGGGGTGGGGGGACTCCCCTGCCTGGTAGCCTCAAAGCTTCTTAGTTCATCCATTTCCGACAATTCCAGGCTCCACAGTGACAGGGGATCTTGTGCTGATCGTCCTCAAAATCAAACTGATAGTCATAGGTCAGCTAGGAAGAAAAGAGGGCAGAATCAAGGTTTGCTCAAAGAGGGAGGGGTTGAAATGTCATCTGAAGGCAGTGGATTGGGGACCCAGTTTCTTGGAAATGGGAGAGGAGGGACTGCTTTGTCAGCTACTCAGGGAGCTTCCTCTCACCTCTTCTCCTTTGGGGATTCGCCGGCTGGAGATGATGATGATTTTGTCCTCCTTGTCAAATGTCACAACTTCTGCTACACAGTTAGGGGCACAGGAATGGTTAATGTACCTGGACAGTGGGACAGAGTCAGAGTCAGTGATGCCAGGCAACTAAGTGGAGACAATTTTGGCTCATTGCTGGCCTATACCCAGAAGGTCACCATAACAGACCCTTAAATCTCTTCTTTGTCTCTCACCTGGCAGGGCCTCCAGTCAATGTAGCATCAATCACATGCTCATTGTTTATCCGAAACATGTAGATGCCTCGATTCTAGAAAGGCAGAGGTTGTAGAAGGGAAGAGTATTAGGAAACAAATTCAGGCAGTGGGCTTATCTGGAATGACCTTAATTTCTCCTCCTGCATGGCTTTCCAACTACCCTCCAAGATCTAAACCTACCCCTTGGCTCCTTGGCTCAGAATGGACCCCCTTCCATGCCAGTCCCACATAAGCAGTACCTGTTCCTCATAGATTTTCTCCCGCCGGTTGGCCACCTCATTGCGAATAATGGTGCCAATGTACTCGATGACCATCGTGTGCTTTTCTAGGTCCTTGGCTGCATAGAGCCCCAGGCCCTGGATACGGGAGCGAGCCAGATAAACGTTGTTCTTCCACTCAGTGCGCAGGCGCCGGTACTGAGATGACTTGGAGTGCACAAACTGCTTGCTGTATGGGGTGTTGGTCTCGCCTGTGAAGGTGCTCTGATATGCCTTAGACATGCTGGTGCTGTTCAAGGTATGGGGCCTGGGGGTGATACAGTCCATGACAAGACAGGCCAAGCACACACTGCCCAGCTCCTCCCTGGGAACACAGTATGCCAGGTAGGGGTGTGTGCTACCAGCAAGCACTGAAGTGCCTGTTACCCTGGGAGTAGAGGCACCTGGGTCTCAGCACTGGTGAGGCAACAACTAGGTACTAGGACCCTTCTGCACACCCTGGGTTAGTGGAGACAGCCCAGGGTAGGGAGAGGGTGTGGAGAGGGAGGGGCATCAATTCCCCTCCACTGAGCCTGCTCTCCCATTTCATATTTCTACCACCATCCCACCAGACCACGGGCAAGGCCACGCTCCTCTTGGAGTCTTTCCCAAGTTGCCCAGGACTAGAATTTAAGTTGATGGTTTGCTCAGTTGTCTTAAGTCCTACCTCCTGCATTATGCTGTAAGCCCTGAAAATGGGGGCCGTCTCTACCACAGTGGCTATCTGACTTTTAATTGGCTGTGAAAACACAGCCTGAAGATGGTATCCTTGCCTTTCTTCAGACTGTCCCACTCTACAGCACAGCATCGGGCTCTGTGTAGACGGCTCAGTGCAGGGGAATGACTGCTGCCTGGCGGTAGCCTTTCACCACTCTAGGGCACAGCCAAATTCCTGCCCATCCCAGAGCAGTGGTTTTCAAACATTTGGAGTACGTTTCTTCTGTAATTGGTAGCATTTTAATTTTCTTCAACAAAATGTTGACTGCAACTCCAATCCATAGGTGAAATGGAGCTCGTCTGGCTAAATCCAATTTGGGGAAGGTGAAGTCACACACAGGAAGGGTCAAGTCTGCCCACTGACTTTTGTGCTCCAGTGCTTTTGGAATACATGTACTCAGTTTGAAAACCACTGTTGTAGAGCATCAAGGACTAGGGCTGACTAGAGGAAGAGTGTCTGACATTCTATGACAGCCATGGAGCCACCAAAGGCCTTCAGAAAGCCCTGCTCCATGGATTCTGCCTCCCTCTACCCAAGAACCAAGGTTAGGCTATGGTGGTATACAGAAAGAACAGTGACCCACAAGTTAAGAGGTGAGGGTCTGGTCCCAGCTGTGTGACCTTTATGTAGTCACACAGTCTATCTGGGCCTCAGTTTTTTCTCAGCTGTAAAATGGGGATCATACCACCTGCCCTACCTACCTCATAAGGTTGTTGTGAGGATCAAATGAGATAATGGATGTGAAAACGCTTTGAAAAAAAAAGTATAAAGTGCTATACAAATGTAAGGTTTTATTATTTTTCTATTATACTTCTAATTCTTTATTTCTAAACCAACTCCACTTTGGAAAGGGAAGGTGGCCCTAGCATTCGTGGGGTGTCTGAAGTCTGGGAGTATCACTGGCCCCTCTGGAAGCAAAACCAAAGAAGGAAGAAGTGACCAACTCCCTTAAGTATTTCACAAAACTTACCATTGTCTACCGAGAACCTCCCAGCAGCCATTCCCAGGGTACCCAAGAGAACTCTGTCCTGTATCCCTGGTCAACCCAGTACACCTGAGCTGATTAGAGAAGAAGAAAAGGATACCCCAGCAACACTTGTGCACCCTCTACTCAGGAGTCCTACGGGTTCTTGGAGAAAACTCTGATCTGCATCTCAAGACTGTCATAATGTGGCCAGAAGATCCTACCCACATCCACACCACAGCCCATGGTCCCAGCCCCACAAGCTCACCGTTTGTAGTGTGTGAGGATTTTAGGCTCTGATCGGGCACAGCCGGTGGGGTTGATCATGAGTGGCAGCTCCATCAGGGGGTGGCGCCCATAGCGGAATAAGTAGTTCTGACAGCTCTCTACCCCAGGCAGCTGTGGGCACAAGTAGCACTGCTTTAGCTCCTTTGAGGCAGGGCCAAGACACCCAGTGCCCACTTAGCCCCCAGCTTGGCCCCTGCTTACTGATTCAGCTATGCGAAGCACAGCATGCACCGTCAGCCCAAAGAGTTCTTCGCCTTTCAGATATTCAGGAAAGAGCCTCAGCATGTCGGCCTCTCTTCTCATGGCAGCCACAGGCTCGATGATACGATTCCATACAGCTAGAGGGTGAGACAGGAGCATCCTTCAGAGCAACCTCTGCTTACTGACTTCCTGCCTATAACACCATTCCTGGACTGTTGTTTTTCTATGGTCTTCACCTTCCTGTGGGTCTTCAGGACCCCTTCATGGTCTCTCAGTCCCAGAAGCTACAATTTTTGAAGGGAATCACGGAACTTGTGACACAGAGAGACAAACCCAGGTCCCAGAGACCTAGTAAAGGTCATTTCTTATTGAATGAACATATACATGATTTGGAATTGGGATGACTGGTTGCAGGTTCTAAGTAATGGCTATAGGACTTAAGTCAAATACTTAATTCTACTACTTACCTTACAGGGTTATATGAACACAGTGTATATAAATCACTCAACTGGATCTGTCTCTTACAGTACACATGCTCAGTAAAACATACTTCCTGTCATTCATGTATATATATATGGGGGGGGGGTTAATGAGACAGGGTCTGGAATTCACTATGTAGACCAGGTTGGCCTTGATCTCATAGAGATCTACCTACCTCTGACTCCTGAGTGCTAGAATTAAAGGTGTGTGCCACCACCCTTGGCTTCTGCTGTTTTTTTGTTATGACATAAAAAGAAAGATTTAAGGCCAGGTATGGTAGCACACACCTTTAGCCCCAACACTCAGGAGGCAGAGGCAGAGGCCAGCTTGGTCTACATAGCAAGTTCCAGGCTAGCTGGGACTACAAGGGGACCCTGACTCAAAAAGACAAAAAAAAAAAAAAAAAAAAAAAAAAAAAAAAAAAAAAAAAAAAAAAAAAAAAAAAAAAAAAAAAAAAAAAAAAAAAAAAAAAAAAAAGAGAAAGATTTAAAGGGGCTATGATTACAACTCAATGGTATAATTTCTCTAGCATGTGCTGGGTCCAGTTCCAGCCCCAGTGCCATAAAAATAAAAAACTCTAAAAAGGATTTTACATAGGGGAAAAAAAAAAAATTAAGATTAAGTAGGATGCACCAGACAAGAGGGTCTCAAAACTTTGTCATTTGGTCTTCCAAGGATAGGAAAACAATATAAAACATATGAAACATGGTTTTTTGAGGCAATCTCATGAAGCCCAGGCAGGCTTCCAGGTTATTATGGTGCTGAGGATGACCTTGACTTTTGATCTTCTGACCTCCACCTCTCCCAAGTACTGGGATTAGAGGTGTGAGCCGCCATGCTTGGCTACGAAAAATATTTTCAATCACAGAGGCATTTACAGTGACTAAGAGAGGGTGAACTCCATTCTTTGGGAGTTTTCAAGAGACTGTGCCTATGTGAGATGGGGACAGGTCACTTACCTAAAAGCTGTAGACCTTCCTGACACTGTAAAGTGACCCCTGGGGAGAAACTGGCCCAATTTCATATTCCAGTGCTCACCTTGGGGAGAGGCATCGGTGAAGACCAGGTCTTCTAAACCCTGCTCCATGACTTTGATCACAAACTCTGGCCGCCCATTATTCTCACCAATGGAGCAGCGGTAGCAGCAGCGGCGATTGTTGGTACGAAGGCTCCAGTAGATGCGCGTGGCCTCATAGCCAACAGGATAGAGGGCAGTGGCACTGTGGAAGTCAGCCATCTGGTGTGGGAGCAGTTGTCCGATGGCATGGAACACAAGGCCCCCCACACGGAACATGTGTAGCCGCTCTCCCCGCTGGATGATGCTGGCAATCTGCTTCACCTCATCTCGCTCGATGTAGACTCGCCGGAAGACAGCAAACGAACTGAGCTCCTGCTCACATGGCCCCTTGATCTTATGCACTGGACACAGCATGGTCTTGTCCTTGAAGAACATGCACTTGGTGCGGATGGCACAGGCAAAATGGTAGACATTGGGACAACGCATGCGATTGCAACTGCTGGTGGCACCAGTTCGCTGGCACAGGGAACACTTGGTGAGCAATCCTCGGTGCAGGGCAACCTCTACGTTCATCAGTGCCCCACCCTGAGTCTCATACACCTCCGTGGACCACAGGGCACAGTTGAGGTGCACCCAGAGGTCCAGATCTAGGTTGAGCAGGCGGGCAGGCCCATCAGTGGCACCATCTCCCTCTTCATGACAGAAACAGCATCGCCGCATGTCTCGAGGCACCTTGTTGGGTCGCAAGGCTGTGCCAAGCTGCTCCATAAACTCTGCCACCTCTCGTTCATCCTCTTGTCGCCCACTGCCCTTCTGAATGGTCAACAGTAGCCGTAGCCGCTTCCAGCGTACCCCTTTCCACTTTTTGAGGCGTGGGGGATGGGAGTCCTCACTTTCTTCAGGGGGCCGGGCTCGGGGTTTGGGCCGGGCAGAGTCAGGAGATGAGGTCAATGGCAGAGGTGAAGGGATTGGTGGCTCAGCAGAGGGTTCAGCCTGAAGTTCAACCAGGGGTTCGGCAGGGGGGCTGGCAGGAGAGGGGGCCAAGGGAGATGGAGGTGGGGAGGGTTCCTCAGGAGGTGGGGCGGAGAGCTGCCTCACGTCCAGGTTGGAGACGCTGTAGGTGTAGTTGTGCTGGGTGGATGGCTCTGGGGCAGGACTCTCCTACAGGAAGGCCCTTGGATATTAGTGCTAGTTACTCAGCTAACTAACCCTTCTCCCTCCTCTCACCAAGATTCCACTCCCTCAGAAGCTCTTCTTTGCCCTAGATAGCACCTTCTTCCTAAAACTGAACCATGTCCTCCCTGAGACCTACCTGTTTCAGGAGGCTCAAGATGTCTAGCTGGCTTTTGAGGGTATAGCCAGGCAATACTGCATCAAACTGCTTTAGCCAATCAGGTCCAGTGTCTGTGCCCTTCCCACTCAAACTCTTTTCTTTCCCACCTGCAGAAAGAAAGGCGTTAGTCTTTCACCAGAACTCTTTCCCTCTGATCCCAAGGTACTCTCCTGCCCCACTCACCAGGACCCTCGGTTTCCCCCTTCTTAGGCTCAAGGCCTGTCCGGGCAGGACTGTCTGGGAACAGCACCTCATAGGAGTTGGGGATCTTCATGCTTAGTAACTCAGCCACTGCTACCATCACACCACTCAGGTTCTGCCCAGGCAGATGAAAAGATGGGGAAAACATGTCATCAAGGAAACACTGCCAGGCAAGGGCACGCACCCCAAACCCACTGTGCAAGGGGTAGATCAGTGTTCCTTGTACCATGCCAGCTCCCTTCATACACCCTTTCCCAAACCACTGTACATATAGGAGTTGCACAGAAAGGAAACTGTGCACTCACAAACTGCACATGTTTGCAAAGTAAGAAATCAATGCTGTTTTTAACTGTTTTCCAATTTTGACCACGAAATGTGACTGGAGCACAGTATTGTAGCATCTGTCAACAGACACAGCACTGTCTGTTAGTTGTCTGTCTTTGCCCCTGGATAATGAGTTCCTGGAGGGACCCTACTTCATTTACCCTCATCTCATAGTCCCTAGCCCAGGCTTTCACACACAGCAAGCACTCATGAACAAATTTTTGGACATTTGAATTTTTTAACCAGATACACCCTGGAGACCACCCTGTGACAAAGATCTCTTTGGCCTCGAGGTGACCCTAGGACGCACCTTGGCGGCGGCGGCAGAAACCGTCAGCATGACTGACACCTCACTTCCTTTGTCCTTTCCCCAAGCCGTGGCAGGCAGCTTCCCAGGGACCTCAAGGTCAAGGACCCCATAAGGTTTGGTATCTGGGAAGACTGAATGAGAAAGAACTTGTCTAGATTTAGTTATTTCCCTCCACCACCACCCCAACCCCTGCTTCTGACAACCAGCCATCCTTGGCCTGGCCCATTCCCCCAGAGCAGCACATACCAGGGATGCTGGCACGAGGGATGATGGGGATGACAGGGGAGAGGGCTCGGTTGTCCTGTTCCCACCTGCCAGAGCCCAGCTGAGGGAAGCGGGGGGCTTCCTCCCCCAGAATGCTCTCAGGGGATGAAGCAGGCACAATGCTATCAAGAGAATCACTGTCCTCATCGCTCTCCATCCTACAGGCCAAATGCAAACAGGTGTTGGTACAGACCCATGGATTCCCCTCTCAAGCTAAAGATCAGTATGTGTTACAGCCTTAACCAGTATCTGCCATGGGCTAAAGAAAATGAGGCCACTTACCCCCAACCCTCCCCCATTTCCAGCCCTACTCCTACCTGACATCCTCAGTCTGATTGTGAGGGGGTGTAGGCAGAGCGGCCAACAGGTCTAGACTCTTCACCTCTGAAGCATCTGAGGGGTTGGTAGGGAGAAAAGTCAAGGTAAGTGTTGCCAGAGCAGATGATACTCTGCCGCTAACATTTGGGTCTCAATTAGCATGAGGTCTCAGCTATGATGACTACCCAACTAACAGTGTAGGGTAGATAAGCTATATACATTGAGCTACCTTCTTTATGTACCAGCCATTAGGCTTTAGGTATGCTTCTTTATTTGTGTGTGTGTGTGTATTGCTTGCTAAAGTGCACCCGTGCCATGCAGTGCCCAAGGAGGCCAGAAGAGGGCGTCAAATCCCCTGGAACTGACGTTACTGATGGTTGTTACCTGCCATGTGGTGCTGGGAATTGAACCTGGGTCCTCTTAACCACTGAGCCATCTCTCTAGTCCCCCCACTCTTTTTTTGAGACTGGGTCTTTCTATGTAGCATAGGCTAACTGGGTCTTGCCTTCTCCCAGTTGGCTCAGATTACAGGTATGTGCCACCATACCACTATTTAATCTTTTAACAACTATTAGGTAATATAACAGATTTATAGGGAGAAAATCAAGGCTCACACAAATCAATCAAGTTACTTGGTCTAAATAACACAGCTAAATATACTTGTGCTAGAGTTCAAATGTAAGTCTGACCATGACTCCACACACAAATGCCAGACTTTCTTCTACACAAACTTCACTCAGATTCTCCCTGTTACCAACCTGCCTACTGCCTTTACAACAGACTCAAGCAGCCCATTCTTGTCCCCAACAAATCAATCCTGAAGAAGTCCTTCCCACCAGCTATCTGTTGTATACAAAGGACAGTTCTGATACTGTGTGGCAGGGTACCACAACATGCCTGGATCTCAGCCACCAAATCCACTGGGAAAGCAAAAGCAGCTCTTCACTTACCCCTCAGTGTTCCTTCAGTGTCCCGGGCAGAGGCCGCATCCTTGGGGTGCTCCCCCAGCTCTTCAGAGGGGGTGACGCCATTCACCATCTTCTGCTGCACCGATGGGGGTGGGGTGGGGGGCAGCGACGAGGGTGGTGTCGGCGGGTTACTCAGGTTATTCTGGGGGGGTGGGGTGGGTGTTGTGTGCAAGATGGCATAGGGAGACTGGTATAATCTCCTGGCCCCACACTACAACAGCAATCTCCTCCAGACTTTCATGCCCACCTCCAGCCCCAAGAACCTTATTATTCCCAAAAAGTATTGCCATTGTTCTGACCTTTGTAAGCAGCTGGGAATAGTAGTCAGGGCCGGTGGGCAGGGTCCCACTTCCAAAGGCCCCTCTCAGCTGACTCTGCCCACCGACTGGGCAGCCACTACCAAAGGGAGCAAAGAGGCTAAAATTGGAGGTGATGGTAGGCTCCGTCAGAGGCAGCAGGGACAGTTCCTAGAAGGGCAAAATGACAAAGCTAGTAGCCTGCAGCATTAGCACCTACAACTATACCTCAGAGGTATGTCCCCTATCCTGGGATGGGACTAGAGGACTGACTCCCAGAAGTCACCTGTTTTAGCTGTTTCAGCAAGGCCTCGTTTGCCCTGACCCCGTCTTCCTTCCGAAGCTTCTTTCGGGAGCTCACCAACCTGTCACTGGCTTTCTGTACCCGCTTGGGCTTTGTCGTCAAAGGCTTCCTTACCGCTGCATCCTAAGCCAGATAAACCCTGTTGAAGGCTGCTGCCCTCATCCTCAAAGCCCTGACCTGTTCTGACCCACACTCTACCCCCATCACTACAGACCCCACTCTCCTTCCAAGCTAGACAAGAGTACTCACCTCCCTGTTGCTAGGAGAACCCTGCAGTTTCTGCTCCAGCCCAGCCAACTTGCTGTCAATGTGTCCGTTGATCTCAGCTCGCAGCCCCTCAGACCCCCGCCCAGCACCAAGTTGCACATTCTTTGCTCGTAGAAGCTTCTGCAGGAGCAGATGCCCAGCCTCTGAGCGGGGGCCTGCTAGCAGAAGGTGGTTGCTGGTGCCTGGTGCCCCTACTGGCTCTCCATTGGCCTCCCTCTTCACCACCTGGGAACCCAGGGCACAAGGCTCTTCCCTAGGCTCCTGCTTGATGCCGAGTTGGGGTGGTTCGTGTACCACCTGTCCATTCACCTGCTCCAGATGCCCGGGAACAAGGTTGTTCTGCTCTAGCTTCTGGGCCTCTATGAGGTTATCTGAGGGGTCCCAAGGTCCCAGTCCCTTGCCAAAGAAGTTATCTGCGAGTTGGGCAGCAGCAGGTGAGACTCTGCCAGGAGGCAGCTCCAAGGTTGGTCCTTGGGGCTTTGGAGTCCCTGGATGGGTAGGGGTGAGCTGGGCACTGGGGGAAGGTAATTGTGAAGGTCTCTTTGGCTCTTGGGGACTAGATGGTGGAGGTGTAGGATGGACAGGGCCAAGGGCTGGTCCTGTGGATAAGGCTCCTTGTGGGACAGGGAGCCGGGGTAGGTCCTGAGGTCGAGGCCCTGCCCCTAGCTCCTGGAGGGGGCCTGTCTGGGATCCAGGAAAACCCCCAGGTTGAGGTTGGCAACTCAGGAGGCCCTGAAGGGGAGAGGGCTGGGTCCCCGGCTCCTGGAAGGGTGGGGTCTGGTGTACTCCCCGACTCTGCTGCAGCTGCCGCTGTGTGAGTAATGCCTGCAGCTGCTGCTGCTGCTGAGGACTCAAGTGCCGCAGCTGCGGGTTTTTGGCCAGGACTCCCTGGAGCTGTGCTCGAAGTTGACCCACTGTAGGCATGACTCCAACCCCAGGGAGACCCTGCCCAGACGGGGGGACGGGTCCTGATTTGGGAGGCTGTGGCCCTGTGTTATTTTGCATTGGTCGCTCTAGTCCAAGAGGTTGTTGGGGGCCCAGAAGGTTCTGGGTCATAGGCCCAGGCTGCTCTCCTAAGGAAAGAGAAGGCTGGGACAGCAGGTGGGGCATAGACGGGGCCTCAGAAGAGGATCCACTGCCTAACTGCTGCCCATGGTTTCCTACACCAGCTGTGTGGAGCAAGTTAACCTGCTGCTGCGGTTGTCCTGGGAGTCTCAGAGGTGGCTGCAGAGAGTTGGGTTGAGGCTGAGCCTGGGATTGGATAAGCAGGAGTTGTGAGTCTCCAGAAACAGAGGGTTTTACCTCCCCTGGTTCAACGGCCATTGATTCAGGTGTAGTTCCTACTCCAAGTGGCCCTCCTTGATGTGTCGAGGGCCCCTCAGTGACCTCTGAAGGAAGCGTTGTCTCTACAGTATTTTGTTCCTTGCCTGATAGGAGGAGGGTTGGACCCAGAGCTCCAGGGCTAGAAAAGTGTTGAAGAGGCTTGGCTGGCATGCCAGGCCCAAGTGTCGTCGTCGTCGTCGTCGTCGTCGTCGTCATCTGCTGCTGCTGCTGCTGCTGTTGCTGCTGCTGCGGAGACAGTAAAGTTCGACTCTGGTTCAAGAGGCCTATCTGCTGCTGTTGCTGCTGCTGTTGGAGTTGCTGTTGTTGAAGCTGCTGCTGCTGAAGCTGTTGCTGCTGTAAGGCGCCCAAGGCCTGAGCACTCAATTTGGGCTGTCCACCATGTGCTATCAGTCCTTGCTGAAGATGGGAAAGCCCTGACATGGGTCCCTGCTGTTGTTGCTGCTGTTGTTGCTGCTGCTGCTGGGCAGTGACTAGCCGGTGTCCCATAAGGCTGTGACCCTGCTGTGGTAGCTGAGGGGAACTCAGTACCCTGGACTGAGTCATAAGCACCTGTCTGTGAGGGACCTGAGGACCCAAAGCTCCAGGGTGCTGTTGCTGCAACACTGCCACCTGGGCAGGACCCAGCACACCCTGGGACCCTTGCAGTTGCTGAGGGGACAGCTGTTGGACCAGGAGGCCCTGGTGGTTGCTGGGAGGCAGAAGCCCCTGAGGCTTGGGGCCCAGAGCTTGGTTTGCTTGTACTCCGGGACCTTGCTGCTGTTGCTGCTGGATTGCCACCTGCCCTAAGAGGTGCTGGTGCTGCTGCTGCTGCTGCTGCTGCTGCTGCTGCTGCTGCTGCTGCAGTTTCTGGGCCAGCTGCATGCGCTGCTGTTGCAGCTGTAGCTGCCTTTCCTGTAAAAGTCTTGAGTCAGGTCCAAGGCTTCGGAGAGCAAGATTGCCAGGGAAGAAGCCCCCTGAGGGGCCAGTCAAGGATCCAGTCCCACCAGAATGTTGCTGCTGCTGTTGTTGGGCCAAGGCTGTGTTGAGGAATGGGCCTCCAGGCTGTCCAGGTAGTACCATCCCCCCTGGAGGCAGGCGAAGACCTCCAGCCTGCCCACCCGGAGGTGCCTGTGGTTGTTGTAGCCCATGGCCAGGGAGCAGCTGGCCAGGGAGCTTGGTAAGTACACGAGAACTCTGAGAAGGGCTGAGGGCCAGCACAGTCGAGTGCTGCTGCTGTTGTTGCTGCTGCTGCTGCTGCTGTTGTTGTTGCTGCTGTTTGTTTCGATATTCTGCCATGAGATTTGTATGTTCCTTCTGCTGTTTCCGGACCTAACATGAGAGGGTTGGAGAGGTCAGCCAAGAGCCTGCCCACCCAAGCTATCCCTCAATCCCTGATTTCTGGATGCTAAACTAAAGTTTGCTTCTCTACCTGATCCAGCTGTTTCTGGATCTTGCTTTGCTGTTCTGTAACCAACTTGAGCTTCTCAGCATCAGCTTCTGGAAACTCACGGCCAGCCTTTTTGGCAGTGCGCTGCTTGGCACACAGAGCCTTCCGAGACTTTCGGTGCACACCAATCTGCTCCTCTAGCACCTTCAGCTGCATCTGTAGAAGCTGCTGGGTGTGGAATAGCCACTCTTCATACTGCCGCTGGTCAGCCTCATCTGGAAGAGGAACTTGTATGTTAGGATTTGCAAAATGGTGACCTCCTTCCACAGGCTCCTAAACACTTCTTTGTACCTTCCTCCTTTGCCCCATACTCACTGATCACTCCCTGGGCAAAAGTGGGTGGATTAGGACGAGGCTGGGAAGAGTCACTAGGATTCCGCTCCTGGGGTAAGAAAGATTGCTAAAAGGTCAGTTTCCAGCCAGGCCCTAAGAAAGGTGGTCCAATGGAATAGTACACAAGTTCCTACTTCCACCTTAAGTACTCACCTGGCCACTCCCAGGGGTCACATGGTTCTGTAGATCACTGCCAGACCCTCCAGAGAGCCTCTGAGCTAGCAGCGACACTTGCTGCCTAGAGTCCATCAAAACATAGGTGATTATGTGTCAGTGAGGGCATAAAGAAACAGGACAAGCAGTGAGGAGCGCCAAAAAAGGGGTATGACTGAGAAAGAACAGGGCCAGCCCCACACCAGTCCTGAGTCTTACCTGTTTATACCAGGTGCCACCCCAATGCTGCCCTGAGCCATCACTTTCTTGATGCCTTTCAAAGCTACCATCTTGGCCTTTGCAATAGGATCAATGATATCTTCTGCAGCAAACTTGTCCAGGTCTGAAAAAGGAGGAGCCAAATAAGCTGGGCTTGGGGTCAATGATCCACTGTATGATCGCTATTTCCCCAACACTCTGATCTCCACTAAGACATGTAGAACAAATCCAAGTTCATGAGCTAGGAACAAGGTAGCCTGGTGATGCAGCTCTATTATTCACGTCACACAAGGTTCTGCTTTCCTTTTATTACTATTTGCACAGTTCTTAAGAAAAGGGAGTCTGTGCCGGGCATGGTGGTACACGCCTTTAATCCCAGCACTCGGTAGGCAGAGGCAGGCGGATCTCTGTGAATTCAAGGCCAGCCTGGTCTACATAGTGAGCTCCAGGACAGCTGGGGCTACAGGGAAACCCTGTCTCAAAAAGACCAAACAAACAAAAAAAGCACACTTTCAGCTGGAAAGTATTCTTTAAAGTATTCTAGCTCAAGAACCCAAGAAATGGGCACTACAGCAAAGCCCTAGATGGCAGAGCTGTCTCTAATGCAAAAAAATCATCACCTAATAACCCACTGTCCTGCTGGTCTAGGACACTGGTTAAAAAAGGAGAAAAAAGCTGGGCACTGTGGTACACACTCATCCCAGCACTCAGAGGCAAAACTAGCCTGGGCTACATAGCAAGACTCTGTCTCAAAGACCAAACCAGAATAAACAAGGTATTGTAGCATACTTGTAATCCTAGCACTTGAGAAGTGGAGGCAGGAGGATCCTAAATTTAAGATCATGTTCAGCTACATAAGTGATTTCAAGGCTGGCATGAAACCCTGTGTCATTGTCCACCCTACCCTGTCCTCTCACCACCCCCAAGATAGAAGCAACTACAAACAAAACCAAAAACAACAACAAAAAAAACTCAACTCCACACTTTGTTATAGATCTCTCCTACTCAGAAAGCTTAACCAGCTCCCAACTCTCTGAAGGACTAACTAATTTCATTCTCCTGGAATTCTGAGGTAGTTAAGAGGAGCTCAAATCTAGCTCTGCTAGATGCTATGCAATCTTAGACAAATTACTTAACTTTTTTGCCTCAGTTTCCTCCTCTTTAATCAAAGCCAAGTATAATACCCACTTAATGAATCTGTTAGGACGAAATCAGACAGATGACAAATAGCAAGTACTACTTCACAAAGTGTAATAATGCAATGGGCGTGGTGGCACATGCCTTTAATCCCAGCACCAGAGAGGCAAAGGCAGGCAGATCTCCGTGAGTTACAGGCCAAGCCAGCCTGGTCCACACAATAAGTTCCAGGCCAGCCAATGCTGCATAATGAAACCAATTCTCAAAAATAAAGCTAATTACTCAACCAATCTGAGATGTTCCTAAAAATGGACTCACTTCTTATCTCTCCAAAACTATAAAGTGTCTGCACACCTCTACCACATCATTGTTCGCCATAGGTTTTCCTGCCTCTATAGTGTCTTCATCTTTTCACCTGCCTAGACTGCTGACCATTGTACCTCTTCTCCCCAAGTCCTAAACTTAGCCTTTATCACTGTCATACAGCTTTGCTAATCAGGCTTCATTCATTCACATATATTTGGAATGCCTGTAATAGACCCAAAACTTCTGACTTCCTTCTGAAAAGCTACAGTGTCTACTTACAGTAACATGGTTTAGCCCATCTCCCTTAACTAGGGCTTATCTTAGGTTGCTAGACTTTGCCCATTTGGTGACAACTAGGATCACAGCTAAGTAACTCAACTATGCTAACAGCTAAGGTTACCTGTATCTGGGAAGAAGCTGTTCGCAAGCTGCTGTTGCTGCAGAGCCAGCTGCTGTGGCTTCACGCACATGGATGAAGGCATGGCACTCATGGGCTTCTGTGCTAACACTGGCTGTGAGCTCTGCTGGGGCACCAAGCTTGTCTGCCCCCCTTGCTGCCCACTTAGAATATGCCCCTGGTTGGAGACCATAGCCATAGATGGGGCCAGGCGTTGCTGAAGGGCATGACTTGGTGACTGGGTGGGCATTAATGATTGGCCCAAGCCTGGCTGTCGATTACCTCCGAGACCCAGGGCAAGCTGCTGCTGGGGCCCAGCTAAACTGGGAGAAGAGCCCTCATGTGGCAGTGGCATGGCCTGGGCAGGGCCTGGTGTAGGCAGCAGGGGCTGTTGCTGCTGCTGCTGAGCAGGCTGTAGCTGTGCTGAAAGCTGCTGCTTCTTCTGCAGCTCCTTTTTCTCATGCTCCAACAGGTCCTCGATGAGCAGGGGCAACTCGCTGGCTACTAGTGAGCTGTCCATCTTGTCCAGCTCATCCCCTGGTGGTGCATGTCCACCAGGCAAGGTCAGAGCCCCGCTCTCTAGCTCAAACTTTTCCAGAAGAGAGGAGCCTCCTGGGCCACTTAGTGGGCTGGGGGTCAGCAAGTGAGCTGGGGTCCCTCCTGTAGTCCCAAAGGGGCCCTTCTCAGCTGTGTGCCCACTGCTGGGAAATGGTCCTGTACCTATTCGAGTATCCCGGCTGCCCATCACCGTCTGTCCTGGCTTCAGACCCAAGCTTAGGGCAGTGCCAGGAGGTGCTGACTCTACTTTGGGGGTATTAATGGTGAACTGGCAGGGAGAAGGATGGCGTCCTCCCTCCTCCACCTTGGGCTTCACCTCAGGGAGCACAGATGCAAGGCGAGGCTCAGAGTTATCTGTGGCAGGGGGAGGGCGTTCCTCTGAGCTTAAAGATACTGGCTCCACCCCCCGAAGCAGGGCCTCCCGTTCAGCTTTCTCATTTGCTGACTCCACCAGCCTTAGGTGCTCATTGAAGATGTCCTTCTTGTCCCCAGTGTCTAGCTCAGGGTCAGTATATGCTAGTAAGTCAAATTCATCTCCATTGAGGAGGTCATCCAGGTGGGGATCATTAGTCTCCAGGTTTTCCAGAGTGCCCAGCTCATCATCACCCTTGGCCACATCCACACCCAGACCTAGGTGAGCAAGTTCTTCATCATCCTCTAGGGCCTTGTGGGCATCAAAATCATCATCCAGCTCAGGATCCTCACAAGGTAACTTTCCAGTTTCCAGGGCCAGCGGGGGACGGCCAAGCTCAGTGCTTGAGGGGGGGCGTGAGACCAGTTCCAAGCTAGCTGGTAGGGCAGGACCTTTGGTGTGGGGTGTCTGATGGAGACTGTTGTTCAATTCAGGAGCTGAAGGGGCTGAGGGTTTTTGAGGGGGAAGGTTTGATACCGCCAGGCTCCGAAGCCCTTCAGGAGCCAGTCGATGGGGTTCCTCACTTACAGGGTAAAATCGGGGCCTCTGAGGGGGACCCTGAATGGGAAATGGAGATCCCCCAGGTCCAAGTCCTTTCTGTACATTGTGTCGCAACTCAATGAACTGAGCAGGACCAGCAGGACCAGCAGGACCAGGCACTGGCTCAGCAGGGCCTGGAAGTCGGGTAGGAATTCCTGCCAAGGGGGAACCTAGTGCTTGGCGGCCAAGATCAGGTCCAGGAGTTGATGAAAAACGAGTAGACATAGCAAGTCGCATGGAGGTTGCTGCTGTTGTCTGCTGCTGCTGCCATAACTGCTGCTGCTGCTGCTGCTGCTGCTGCTGCTGCTGCTGCTGCTGCTGCTGCTGCTGCTGCTGCTGTTGTAAAGGCAGGGACCCAGGATAGGGCGTGCGCTGATAGAAGGCCTGGGAGCCTCCTACAAGTTGCCTGGAAAAATATGCAGCAGTGAGGTGTGATCAGCATGGAGAGCTCACACAGCTTAGGGTAGTAAGGAAAGACAAAAAGAAACTGAGGGAAAAGAACGAGGAAGAGTAAGTGTCACCAGAGGATTAGTGAGAGGGGGAAATCAAAGGCAGAATACAGTGATGGTAAAACTTGTCCCATTCTCTCTCTCTCTCTCTCTCTCGCACACACACACACACACACACGCATAGTGACAGGGGGAAATCAAAGGCAGAAGACAGTGATGGTAAAACTTGTCCCACTCTCTCTCTCTCTCTCTCTCGCACACACACACACACACACACGCATAGTGACAGGGGGAAATCAAAGGCAGAAGACAGTGATGGTAAAACTTGTCCCACTCTCTCTCTCTCTCTCTCTCGCACACACACACACACACACACGCATAGTGACAGGGGGAAATCAAAGGCAGAAGACAGTGATGGTAAAACTTGTCCCACTCTCTCTCTCTCTCTCTCTCGCACACACACACACACACACACGCATAGTGACAGGGGGAAATCAAAGGCAGAAGACAGTGATGGTAAAACTTGTCCCACTCTCTCTCTCTCTCTCTCTCGCACACACACACACACACACACGCATAGTGACAGGGGGAAATCAAAGGCAGAAGACAGTGATGGTAAAACTTGTCCCACTCTCTCTCTCTCTCTCTCTCGCACACACACACACACACACACGCATAGTGACAGGGGGAAATCAAAGGCAGAAGACAGTGATGGTAAAACTTGTCCCACTCTCTCTCTCTCTCTCTCTCGCACACACACACACACACACACGCATAGTGACAGGGGGAAATCAAAGGCAGAAGACAGTGATGGTAAAACTTGTCCCACTCTCTCTCTCTCTCTCTCTCGCACACACACACACACACACACGCATAGTGACAGGGGGAAATCAAAGGCAGAAGACAGTGATGGTAAAACTTGTCCCACTCTCTCTCTCTCTCTCTCTCGCACACACACACACACACACACGCATAGTGACAGGGGGAAATCAAAGGCAGAAGACAGTGATGGTAAAACTTGTCCCACTCTCTCTCTCTCTCTCTCTCGCACACACACACACACACACACGCATAGTGACAGGGGGAAATCAAAGGCAGAAGACAGTGATGGTAAAACTTGTCCCACTCTCTCTCTCTCTCTCTCTCGCACACACACACACACACACACGCATAGTGACAGGGGGAAATCAAAGGCAGAAGACAGTGATGGTAAAACTTGTCCCACTCTCTCTCTCTCTCTCTCTCGCACACACACACACACACACACGCATAGTGACAGGGGGAAATCAAAGGCAGAAGACAGTGATGGTAAAACTTGTCCCACTCTCTCTCTCTCTCTCTCTCGCACACACACACACACACACACGCATAGTGACAGGGGGAAATCAAAGGCAGAAGACAGTGATGGTAAAACTTGTCCCACTCTCTCTCTCTCTCTCTCTCGCACACACACACACACACACACGCATAGTGACAGGGGGAAATCAAAGGCAGAAGACAGTGATGGTAAAACTTGTCCCACTCTCTCTCTCTCTCTCTCTCGCACACACACACACACACACACGCATAGTGACAGGGGGAAATCAAAGGCAGAAGACAGTGATGGTAAAACTTGTCCCACTCTCTCTCTCTCTCTCTCTCGCACACACACACACACACACACGCATAGTGACAGGGGGAAATCAAAGGCAGAAGACAGTGATGGTAAAACTTGTCCCACTCTCTCTCTCTCTCTCTCTCGCACACACACACACACACACACGCATAGTGACAGGGGGAAATCAAAGGCAGAATACAGTGATGGTAAAACTTGTCCCACTCTCTCTCTCTCTCTCTCTCGCACACACACACACACACACACGCATAGTGACAGGGGGAAATCAAAGGCAGAATACAGTGATGGTAAAACTTATCCCATTCACACACATGCATGCAAGCACGCAACTTCCTGGAACCTCACCGGCTATTCATGTCCATAGAGGAAGGTGTGGCTGGTGGAAGCGGCCGGGAAAGTCGGTCATCGCTGGAGAAGGCCCCTGGCCCCAGAATTGGACCACCTAGCTTGCTTGAGGATAATCCCACAAGACTGTTCTTATCCTAGACAACAGAAGTAAATGAAGGTAGAGCCACCTTCAGTATGCTGGCCCCACCACCCCTTGCCCATCTACCTACCTGGGTACCAGTGAAAGGGGTCTGGCCTCGATTCAGCTGCTCAAAGGCAGGGTTGCTGGGTTCAGCACTCCAGTTGCCTGGAGGCCCGACTGCACCTGCAGCTGCTGCAGCTGTTTCCTTCTCCTGCCGTAAGGTGTTACGCTGGATCTGCTGCCTAATCAGCAGCTCCCGCAGCCGTTGGCGCTGTGCAGAAAATAGAAAAGCCCGTTCCACTGTAATCACAGGGCTGGCAGAGAGACAGCACAAGTATGGGGAGATCAGTCCCAGCACATCCACCAACCTGCCGCTGCTTCTCCAGCTCTGTCTGGCTAAGGTTTGACATGCCTGGATCCTGGGTACCTGAGAGTTCAGGTGTTGCCAAAGAGCTACTCATGGTAGCCCCTGGATCTTCTCGCTTTTCCACTGGAGAGGTGATACCTGCCCGCTGTGAGGCTCCATGGGACAGGTAGGAGAGGGATCCATCGGGTGTGGGTGGTGGCAGAACTGATGCGGGGCGTAGTGGGGACAGCCCATAGCCCTCCCCTGTAGGCCCACTGCTGGGCCCCAGGGGGCTGCCCGATGGGTGAAAGTTCCCCGTGGCTACGTAGTTTGTGCTTTGAGGCTTGCCCAAGATGGGGCCAGGCCCAAAATGGCTGTTGATCCCATGGGGTGGAGGGAGACCAGGCTGTGGGACAGGGGGCTTTAGGGAAGGCTCTCCTACCCCCTGTGGGAAAGTGAACCGCATGGGAGAGGGGGTGCCTACAAATGCACCTGTCCCTGGGGACCGGGCAAAATTAGGGGTCTGCCCACCTGGGACCTTAGCATGGAGCTCACCTGCTGGCCCAGAGGGCAGGGCTGCTGGGAAGCCCCCAGCTCCCAGCGGAGTGTGGGCTAGAGGCCCAGCCTTAAAGGCAACTTCAGGGGGCTGGGGTCGGGGTGGCTTATGCAATGGGGCAAATGGGTCACGGGACTGAGGACGTGAGGGTGGACGAGAATAAGGGTCAGGGGACTGGAAGCGAGGGGTAACCGGGGACGGGCAGAAAGCCTCAGCAGACAGAGGACGAGGGGTCAACGGGGACTGGGAACTGGACTGAGACTGAGGACTAGCGGGTACTCGAGAGAAAGGGTCAGAGGACAGTGAGCGAGGGGGCAGGGCACAGCAGCTCTCAGGGGGTGGTGGTTGAGGCCGAGGGGTCAATGGGGGTTGGGCATAAGGATCAGGGTAGGAGCCAGGACGAAAGACGTCTGGGTGGCTGGGAGGAGAAGGGGCCAAAGCCTGGGCAGGGGGTGGATCCTGGGCCCGTAGGCCCAGGCCAGGGCTCTGGGGCTCTACCTGAGATGCCCGAGGGGTTAGGGGAGCTTTGAAGACATCAGGTGCCTTTAACTCTAGGCTACCCGGATGGGGGCCTGAGGAGGGTGAGTCAACAAAGCCCAGGTTTGGGGGTCCATATCCAGGAGAGGATGCCCCAAGTTCTTCCTTCTTCACCTCTAGGGCTTTCCGAGACTCCCCAAAAGGTGAGGGTGAGAGCAGAGGCTCGGAAGCCTTGCCTCCTGCTACCCCCGGGCTCTCAGGCACAGCCAGGTTGTCCAGTGAGGGGCATCGGGGTTTGAGGAAGGGGTCAGGCGTGGAGGGCTGGTGTCTGGGGGTACCCGGTGGGGTAGTGTGGAGTTCCCCTGGCTGACCAGTCACAGGACGAGATGTGGTGCCCAGCATTGGGGGCTGGGCAGGGGCCCCAGCTGGGCTTGGGTAAGGAGGGTAGGTGGGTGGTGCCGCAGAGAAGCGGGGCTCCAGGGCATAGGCAGGGGCCAGTCCAAAGGGGTCCTGCGAAGGCACTTGGGCGGGCACCTGGGATGGGAGCTTGAGGAAGAGCTCACCAGGTGAGTCGGGGCCGGGCACTGTGCCCGCTGGCGGCTTCAGGAACCCGTCCGCAGAGGTAGACAAGCCGGCAGGGGTGGTGGGGCTGCCAATGTAAATGGTGGGGGCCGCAGCAGGGGGCGGACTGCCCAGTGCCCCTGGCTGGGGGGGAATGCGGAGATGGAGGGCTGGTCGATCAGTCTTACGGGCTATGTCGCCCACCTTGGCCTGCTTGTTGATCTGGCTCTCAGCCTGCTACAGAAGGAGACCAAGCAGAGCAGTCAGGCTGCTTGCTGTAGGGATGGCCCCTATCTCCCGATTCTAGAAGGGCCACCACTACAGGTCATCAGCAGTACAGCCAGGCCCAGCCCCCACTCACCTTCTGCACCTTGTTGATGCGATGAGCAGCCCGGTTATCTTTGGCCTTTTGCTGAGAGATTCAAAACAACATGAGACCTTGTGCTCAGCCTCAAGCCCAGTCCCCAGCCCTCTTGTCACGTGGCCTACCCAGGAGCCAATCCCCAACACAGCTGTTTTAGGGATAGAAGGAGGTAGGGAAGGAGTGGAAGGAACTGAGGTGAAGCCCTAGATACTTCCCTCAATTTCAGGTCTCAGGCTAGCCCATACTCCTTTGTCTTACCAGGTAGGGGGCTTTGTCAGCGGCTGGAACCTTTCTCCAGAGCTTCATGATTTGTTTGCAACGACTAGACCAGTCTGAAAGGCAGAGGGAATGAAATCAGAAGAGACTTGGCAGGTAACCCCTCCACCTGCCAGGAGGTTTCCCTTGCCCTCACCCAAAGGTACCTGGATAATCTTGCTTGAGATTAGGAAAGTTAATGTTGGCATAGAGCACAGGTGAGATAGTGGAGAGCTGACCCAGTTCTTCATCTTTTTCCCATCGCTGTAGACTCCGCTGGTTATAGGAGAGCCCGTCGCCTTCACCCTCTGTGGTAGGGGTGGTGGGAGTGGAGGGCGTGGTGCCCCCTGAGCCTGTCCAGGGGCTGTCTGGCTCACCGGGTTCTGGGCTAAAGAAGCCCCCGCGCTCCCTGGGGCGCAGGGGCAGAAAGTCACAGAGAGCAGGGATTTCAATACCCAACCCAGACAGACTACCCAGAGTTCTAGGCCACTGCCCTGTCCCATCTGAAGAAAGTCACTGTAAGAGCAAGAGAGCTCTTTAGTCTCTTCAGTGGCCCAGGAATCAAAAGAGCAAGGCAGGGCCCAGGTGGAAAGGACAGCAGGGACTACCCATGGAGGTTAAGCACAGATACCAACCTAGAATCTAGGAAGGGGGACTGGCAGAGGCCCGGGTAGGAGTCCATTGGGCTGCTGGAGGGGAGACTGCCCAAAGGGAGTCCACCTGTAAGAATAGTAAGGTCACACAAAAGGAAGCAACTGGCCTACACAGGGAACAAGCCTAGCTACAGCGGACTCGAAACCGTTCCCACTACTCTATAATCACCTTGGAGAAAGGGTCTCTGCAGTGGTGCACGGCTGCCTTCTAGCCCAGGAGTTCCACAACCCAAATGCTGCTCTCGTTCAGAACCCAGGACATCTTTAAAGAGCTGCTGCAGGTCCTTGGACTCCATCTTGGGCAGTTCTATGGGGGAACGACAAAGCAAACTGCTGAAGAAGACTGGGAGGCTCACGTGACACCACAGATCTACAAATGGTCACGGCAGAGAAGGTACCAGGACTCTCCCAGCAGAGCGGTACATAGATAGGCTTTCTTTTCCCATGGAAGGGCCCTTAGACACACACAAAAAAACCCTTATAAACCTCACCTTCTGTGGGAATCCTGTCTAAGTCAGAGCTAAGCATTCCTTCACCTGGAGTGCCTGGCTTCTCAGGGTCACTGGGTACTGGGGATGACTTTACAACCCCATCCTCAAGTCCTGTAATTTTCAGAAGAAAGCCATCAGTAGAGGCCACTGGAGGTACGGTGGTACCTCACAGGCCAACAGGAACCACAGGAGGTATGGAGCAGTACCCAGCTTCCAAAACGTGGCAGAGCCATTGTTAAAAGGCAAAACCAAGATAGGACCCAACACTTAGTGGCCCTCACCTGGTGTATCAGCCATGCCCTCAGTGCCACGTGACTCTTCATCTGCAACATCTGGACCATCATCTCCTACGAGCAACATTCCCACTCTAATCAGAGATGGCTGACACTTGATGCTCAGAATGGGTCCCTATCCCCATAGGCCAGGTCCCCGGCCCACCCTTAACTTCAAAAGACCAGCCACTTCCCCTTTAGTCATCTTTGCCAACCATGAACAAAAGGTAATATTGGCTCTCATCAGAACAATTTATTTCCATGTAGCTAACCTTTCTGCAAGGTGGGAAGCTCCTTTTTATCTGGACCTCCATCCCCCCGGGCTTTTGGAGTTCCTAGTCCAAAGCTTGGCCGGCCCACTCCAACTGCAAAAAGGGCCTTCCGGCTCAGGTCCAACAGTTCCTTCCCAAAGAAGGCTTCCTATAGGAATCGTCAAAAGAAACCGTTTCTTGATGCCCTTTGGGCACAGATGTTCTCCACCCCTGGAGCTTACGACCTACTTGCAGGTAAGCAGGAAACATGTCCTCTAGCTTGCTCTTTTTGCGTCCTCGTCGCTGTTGCTTCTTCTTCTCATCACCTTCGACAAGGCTCTGTTCCACAGACCCCTCCGCAGGCAGGTCAGGAGGCAGCACTATGGCCAAAAGAGACTCAGGCTCTCTGGGGATACTAAGTATGCTGTGCCCAACTTTCTAGCTACTCCCTTCCCCAACCAGCTAGACCCCCTCACTCCTTGCCCTTATAATGAGTCCTCACTAGCACTGCCCCACGTGTGCCGTGAGCCCCACCGTCCCCCAGGCCCCACTGGTGCCCTCACCCGTCTCACCCTCGTCGGGCTGCCCATCCCCACTCAACACCTCCGCCTGTGCAGCAGGCCCCCTTTTCACACGTGTATGAGACTTTCGCTGTCGCACCATGAAACCACCAATGCCTATAAGAAAGTGGAGCTAAGAATGAGAAGCCACTGGGGACCTGGTGAGCTGCCCCTTACAACCCCTTGTCCCAACCACGGCCTCACCAGGCCGATAGGGTTTGCGCTTGCGTTTTTTGCTTTCTTCCGTCTCTTCTTTGCCAGGCTCCACATCTGGGCTGGCGGGGCCTTCTAGTTTAATTTCGCACTCCATGTGCTCCACACCACCTGCATATGGTGACGGAAGAGGCGGAGATATGAGAGAAATGGGCCCGTTTGTCCTCCTGTCAGAGGGAACCCAGCATCCTGCCACAGTGCTACCTGAACAAGACCAACAGTGCTGGCCCACTAATGGCAATGCAGCCCTACCCAACATCCCAACTGCAATGGGCTGTGCTTCTCCCAGTATCTGTCCTTCTGTGATTCCCCAGTCCAACCTTCACCCTTGAGCAGCTCATCAGTGTCCAGGTCCCCATCCTTCTTGTCATCGGGGCCGAGGGCATCAGAAGGCTCAGAACCCTCCAGGCCTGCCTCGCCTGGGAGGCCTAGCCGTCCTCGACGCTGACGCCGCTTGTGTAGTGGTGACATGGTCAGGTTACGCAGCACTGCCATGCCAGTTTCTGTCAGCCACACACCCTCGAAGCGAAAGTACTGGGGCTCTGAACAACAGGGAAGAACATATGACCCCTGGACAGTGACCTCTGGACAGTGGCCCCAGGGAAACCAGAATTCGCTCAACAAATTTTAACCTAGGCCCCAGATGAGACAAAAGCAGTGACAGATGACAAGTCCTATCTGGGTTCTAAGGGCCGAAGTCACCAAGGGGCACTGGTTGAAGCTCTTCATCAGTGACTGAGGGATTCTGAGCTGAGTCTGCTATTGCAGAAACCTGGAGAGGTCATCAAGAGAATTCTAAAGACAGGAAGGATACTGCTTGTTGCATTTCAGCACACAGTGCCTTCGATAATAAGGATGGTCCCCACATTGAAACAGGGAAGATGACCTCATCCCCTTCACTGAAAAGAAAGAGGTGTGCTCCCTGAATGAAATTCTGGCAGTAAAGAGGTCCCCCTACTGTGTCTGGGAACCTAGACACCTTGGTTCTAGTCATAACTTGGCCACTAACTTAGCAGGTAATTTTGGGTAGGCCATTTAACCTCTGAGTCTTTGTTTTCCCCTTAAAATGAGACAAGGTTGGGAGGTTGGAGCATAGACAGTGTCTATGGTCTTAGCTGACTTTAGTATTCAAAACTTCTGTTGACTTACCTGGCTCTTTCACCTTCATAGGTACCAACTCTGGCGGGGCAACAGGTGCTGTGGGGAGGACAAACCAAACGCAGCTTCGAGTGTGGTCCCAAAGCAAGACACACTTGTGTCCTCTTTGCTTCTTCTAGAACCTGATACTCACCCACAGGCTTTATCACAAAAGGCTGGCAGGAAACACAGTCAAAGCCCTCATCAGCTGCTTGCTCCACATCATCCTCTGTGAAGAGGCTCTCGCAGCCAGCATGCATCCACCTGAGAAAAGGGAAATGGGGATAAGCCACAGGCAATGCCAGCTGACAGCAGAGGGGAAAGGGATGCTCTTACCGTTCACAGTGGCGGCACTGGATTAGCAGGTCTTCCTCCACATAGGGAGCATGACAGATAGGGCAGGTCACCAGACTGGCACAGGGCCCACAGTGTGTGTAACTATTCTGCCATTCACAGTGGAAGCCAGGGGAGGCAGCCCCACACTGCATACAAGACACACACCTGGTAAGGGCAGAAAGACAGACCTTCAGCACCTAGGATCCCAGAGGTACCTCTGCTGAGAACCAACCAAGCAGGTTGGCCCCCTAAACACAGGCTATTATGAACTCAACATTTTATCTACTCAATATCCCAGGCCCACTCACCCTCTCCTGTCAGGTCCCAGGCTCATTGAAAGACCCCAGGTCTCCTTACCACTTGCACTTCCAGCCACCTTTGGGCACGGTGAGCAGTGGGGGGTCCAGGCAGTAGGTATGGTAGCTAATGTCACAGTCATCACAGAGCAGCAGGCGTGAGGGGTCGGAAGCTTGGCCACATACTTCACACACAATACACTCTACACAACGCCAGCCCTTTAGCAGCATCACCTTGGTGATCTAGTACAGAAGACAGGATTCCTCAGGTGGAGGGACAGAGCTTCTATGAGCATAGCTGAAGGCCAAACCTTTGTTTGAGCAGAGAGGCTTATACAGAGTACTCTTTCCCCAAAGAGTACCTCTCAACCAGGGAGCTCTGCCGACCAAGAAGAGCCACTAGCCCTCACTTGCAAGAGTGAACAGACATCTTTCACTAACTAGGCCCCAAAAGTCAATGGCAGAATGAAGTTGCGCTGTCCCCCATTTTTCTTGAACATTTAGGTCCTGTTACTAATACAAATTAATGAATGTTATCAGTAGAATCCAGGGAAGGTAGTCCCATACTGCATACAGGACACACCTAGATTAAGGAATAAATTAATAGTTTTGAAGAACCCCCAGTGAAAAAACAAGA
Organism: Nannospalax galili; assembly: GCF_000622305.1. Classification (NCBI taxonomy): domain Eukaryota; kingdom Metazoa; phylum Chordata; class Mammalia; order Rodentia; family Spalacidae; genus Nannospalax; species Nannospalax galili. The sequence continues at coordinate 752,492 of NW_008355797.1, forward strand.
GAAAGAAAAAGGCCAAGAGTGGTGGCACACGCCTTTAAGCCCAGCACTCGGGCAGGAAAGGCAGGAGGATCTCTGTGAGTTCTAGGCCAGTCTAGTCTACATAGCAAGTTCCACAGCAGCTGGGGCTACAGGGAGACTGTGTATCAAAAAAGACCAAAA